>NC_053425.1:80363716-80434200 GCF_007990345.1 Gossypium hirsutum | reverse complement strand
CTAGTTAACAACTTTAAACCTATTTCTCACTGCAATCTGGTACTAGTCGCTTTAAAATCATATCTTGAGTTTCACAACTCGAAATCAGTTTCGTGATTTTTCCTGAACTAGACTCATATGCCCATCTACATATTTTTTTAATTTTTGGTCGGCCATTAGTACAGTTTATTATCAAGTCTCCATGTTACAGGGATCGATACACTGACCTTTGCGCATTACGACCTGGATTCTCCTGCACAGAGCTTCATACTGATGTCGTTTGTTTCTATAAACTAGACTCAAGAGGAATCTATCTATATGTATGCTCCTAATTGTCTCTGGTTAATTTATAATGAATTCCAAGTCGGAACAGGGAATCCAGAAACCGTTCTGGCCCTGTCTCACGAGAACCTGAATATCTCTTAACATACTGTCCATATGATCTTTTCGTTGCTTCTATATGAAAATAGACTCATCGAGATTCGAATACATAATTTATTCATCAATAATCCACTCCTACTATTTTAGTGATTTTCATCTCACGTCTGCTGCTGCCAGCATCTGTTATGAAGCACTATGCCCATTTCGTGATTTCTCCTTGATCTAACTAGTAATTCGTCATAATATCACAAATTATGATCATGACTAGCCATGCCAAAGGCTAATCATTGTCAAACATCCCCTATACACTATTGCCATATCATGAATTTTAACACCAAAATAATCAACCATGAATATGGCATAAAAATCGTATTACCAAGACTTACGACCCAACATTAGAACCAATTCAACGAACATTATGCATTTTCGCATGGCTAAAAGTTTACATACCAATTTCAACAAAACATATTAGCCTATACATGCCGAAATGTTCTCTTAGACAACTAAGAAAAATACCAAAGTGCTAGCCGGTGTGATGACTTCGACGACGGCACGATCACGCAAAAGAGACGAGTCCAAGAAACCTAGAATAGGTGACAAGCAAACACCGAATGAGTATATAACTCAGTAAGCCATAAGCATTCCACAACCATCCATTAATAAATTATCACAACAGGAAACAATGAAATGAGGTTAAGTACTCCATCCATACCAAACTATACCATAGTTCCTTAAACCCTATGGTTCAATCTCATACCAAGTCCTACATTGGCCTTTCATACATCATTTTATTTTCGTTATAATCATACAATTAAACGAACTTTCACCTATTCCACAATGAACCTTATGTACGTGACTTCAACTATAATCGTCACATAGGTTCAAAACTTACCAAGCTCAACTCCAAATATAAACATAGCGCCTATTAGCCATGAACTCAAGGTACTTACCTTTTCCGCTGTCCAAATTGACTCGGTAAAGTCGCACCCTTCATGTAAATAATTTATAGAAAATATATATTGGGTTCGCACACATAGTGCTTAATAATCAACCGCGCACACTTAGTGCCATGTACTTTAAACTCACACACTTAGTGCCATGCATTTCAAGTTCGCACACTTACCTTTTCCGCTGTCCAAAATCGACTCGGTAAGGTCGCACCTTAATGTAAATAATTTATAGAAAATATATAT
Source organism: Gossypium hirsutum (assembly GCF_007990345.1). Lineage (NCBI taxonomy): Eukaryota > Viridiplantae > Streptophyta > Magnoliopsida > Malvales > Malvaceae > Gossypium > Gossypium hirsutum. The sequence goes on along the minus strand of NC_053425.1, from coordinate 80,432,647 downwards.
TGGGTTCGCACACATAGTGCTTAATAATCAACCACGCACACTTAGTGCCATGTACTTTAAACTCGCACACTTAGTGCCAATCTCATGACCGTGAACACTTATTGCCCGCACACTTAGTGCCGAAAACCAGCCACTCAATAGGCTTCACTTCCTTTTTACATTCGACAAATTTCATCTCTACTTACATATACATTTGTATACATTTCATCTCATTAAACACAATGGTATAGGTATTACGATCCTTTAAATCAATACCAAAGATATGCTTAATGACTTACTTGTGTTGGGTAAGATGGTTCCAACTCGGCTACTCGATGATCTTTTCTTTGCCTTTGCTCGATTCTCCTCCTTTAACTCCTTGAGCTTAATCAATAAATCAACTAGTTTAACCGCCTTGCTAAATATTTACAATCCAATTACACATGCATATGTATGTTAGTATATTCGGCAATCACCCTTACTAATCACCCACTTGATCAATTATAGAGAATCAAAGTTAATATCACAATGTGTACCCTATATGGCCCATTATACATAATCAAATTTAACATCATCTATATATTTACTCATATGGCCGAATATACCTAATCATACATACACCTAACCAAAAATAATTTCTAAAATCTTTATATCATTTATACACTAGTAAAGCATCCTCTCCCTTTCCATCAATTTAGCACATGCATTACTCATTAACCTACAAAAATTATATTCGGCCTTAGCACACAACTTGCTAGCCGATTCTTCCCCATCTAGCAACCAATGCACATATGTGCTCACTCAAAAATGCTAAAAAAAAGAGATTCAAGAATCATCAATCCACCATCACATGCATCATTAACAAGCTTCATATTTAGCATGCAATGGCATTAACACAAACTCCACCTAGGCCGAATCTTAACTCATCTTCATGCCTCATCACCACAACATCAAACATCAAAATACCAACAAAGAATGTAACATGCATGGCCGAATATCATCTCCATCATTTAACAAAGTTTGAACCATGGCTAGGTAGATTTCAAACTTACAACTTAAAATATACATGAATCTCAAAGAATAATATCAAACATACCTCAATCTAGTTACATGCATGGCCAAACTTCCTCCTAATTCTCTTCCAAACCAAACATGAAGCAAGAACTCCTTCCTCCTCCCTTAGAATTTTCGGTCAAAAGAGGATGAAAAAGGATGAACAAAATTTTTCTTTTCCTTTCTTTAGCTCACGGCAATGGGGGGGGGGAACAACCACTCATTTTTTTGTTTTCCTTTCTTTATTACCCATATTCCTTATTTTATTTTTTTCCTACATACCTCACTAGGCCAACATGTTCCCAACATGTTTCCACCCATAGCATGGCCAACCACTAGCTCAAATTTTGGGTAATTTGACATGCAAACCCATCATTTTCACAACATGCATTAATAGGCCATTTTAAATTAGCCTATCATATTTTCACCATGTCTCATATCGATCCCTATTTAATAATTTCTCATGCAATTGGCAAAATTGGAGAATGAAACTTCCACATACTCATGTACACACATAATAAGCATAGAATATGGAAATTAATTATTTTTATGACTCGGTTTTGTGGTCCCGAAACCACTTCCCGACTAGGGTCAATTTTGTGCTGTTACAACTCTCCCCCACTTAAGAAATTTTCGTCCCCGAAAATCTTACCGGTAAATAGGTTTGGGTATCGTTCTTTCATCGAGCTCTCGGTTTCCCAAGTAGCTTCCTCGATCCCATGTTTGAGCCATAACTCCTTCACTAACGGAACCCTTTTGTTTCGCAACTCCTTCACTTCACGAGCTAGGATACGTATCGGTTCTTCTTCATAACTCATATCGGCTTGAATTTCAACCTCTGATGGGCTAATTATATGCGATGGATCAGATCGATAGCGTCGAAGCATCGAAACATGAAAGACGTCGTGAATCTTTTCAAGCTCAGGGGGCAAAATCAATCTATACGCAACCGGACCAACTCGTTCGGAGATCTCGTACGGCCCAATGAATCTCGGGCTCAACTTGCCCTTACGGCCAAACCTGAGTACCTTTTTCCAAGGCGAAACTTTAAGGAACACTTTATCTCCCACCTGATATTCAATGTCCTTTCGTTTCAAGTCCGCATACGATTTCTGACGATCTGTGGCTGCCTTCAGACTTTCACGGATTACCATTACTTTCTGTTCGGCATCTTTAATCAAATCAACTCCGAAAATTTTACTTTCACCGAACTCGGTCCAAAACAATGGTGTACGACATTTACGACCGTACAAAGCCTCGTAAGGTGCCATCTTAATACTTGATTGAAAACTATTGTTGTAAGCGAATTCAATCAAAGGTACATACCGTTCCCATGAACCACTAAACTCAAGGATGCAGCATCTCAGCATATCCTCGAGTATCTGAATTATCCGCTCGGATTGACCATCGGTTTGGGGATGAAAAGCGGTGCTAAAATGCAGCTTGGTACCCAAAGCTTCTTGCAATTTCTTCCAAAATCGCGAGGTGAATCTCGGATCTCTATCCGACACGATAGAAATAGGTACTCCATGTAATCTCACAATCTGAGAAACATACAATTCGGCTAGTTTATCCAATGAAAAATCCGTACGCACGGGGATAAAGTGAGCCGACTTAGTCAGTCTATCAACAACAACCTAAATCGCATCCTTCTTACTTGTTGACAATGGTAGTCCGGACACAAAGTCCATTGTGACTCGATCCCATTTCCACTCGGGTATCATGATCGGCTGAAGTAATCCTGAAGGCACTTGATGTTCCGCTTTCACTTGTTGACATATTAAACATCTCGAAACAAAGTCGGAGATGTCCCGTTTCATACCATGCCACCAAAATCGACGTTTCAAATCGTTGTACATTTTCGTACTCCCCGGGTGAATTGACATTCGGCTAAGATGGGCTTCGTTCAGAATCATCGAAATGAGTTCCGAATTTCTTGGAACACACAAACGACTTCTGAACCTCAAACAATCGTCCTCATCAATTTGAAATTCGGATTCCATATTCGGAATACATTCAGCCCGTTTTGCAACCAATTCATCGTCGACTTTCTGAGCTTCACGAATTTGATGAATCAATGATGGTTTGGCCTTTAATTCAGCTACTAACACATTATCGGGTAGAACAGACAAGTGCACATTCATCGCTCGTAAAGCAACCAGCGATTTCCGGCTTAAGGCGTCCGCAACCACATTAGCCTTTCCCGGGTGGTAATCAATGACAAGCTCGTAATCTTTCAACAACTCAAGCCAACGTCTTTGTCGCAGATTTAAGTCTCTTTGAGTCATCAAATATTTGAGACTTTTGTGATCCGAAAATACATGGCACTTTTCGCCAAACAAATAATGTCGCCATATTTTCAAAGCAAATACGATGGCGGCTAGCTCGAGATCATGGGTTGGATAATTTCTCTCGTGTGGCTTCAATTGTCTCGACGCATAGGCCACAACTCGACCTTCTTGCATCAATACGCAACCCAACCCGAGTAGGGATGCGTCACTATAAATGACAAACTCTTTGCCTGATTCGGGTTGCACTAAAATTGGAGCTTCAGTCAAATGAGTTTTCAGTTGATCGAAGCCTTTCTGACATTTCTCCGTCCATTCGAACTTAGCATCCTTTTGAAGTAGCTTCGTCATTGGTGTGGCTATCATCGAGAAACCTTTGACAAATCGTCGGTAATAACCGGCGAGTCCCAAAAATCTCCGAACCTCAGTAATATTTCTCGGAGGTTTCCAGTTAAGTATGGCTGAGATTTTGTTCGGGTCAACTCGAATACCCGATGCGGATACCACATGACCCAAGAAGCTAACCTCTCTTAACCAGAACTCACACTTACTGAACTTAGCATATAACTTCTTATCCCGCAAAACTTGCAACACTAATCTCAAGTGTTCAGCATGTTCGATCTCATCTCTTGAATAGACCAAGATGTCATCAATGAACACAACTACGAACCAATCCAAATATGGTCTGAAGATCCGATTCATCAAATCCATAAATACTGCAGGGGCATTAGTGAGCCCAAACGGCATCACTAAGAACTCGTAGTGACCGTACCTCGTTCTGAAAGCAGTTTTGGGTATGTCCGAATCTCGAATTTGCAGCTGATAATAGCCCGATCTCAAATCTATTTTTGAGAACACTGAGGCTCCCTTCAGTTGGTCGAACAAATCATCGATACGCGGCAACGGATATTTGTTCTTTATCGTCACTTTATTCAGTTGACGATAGTCAATGCACAACCTCATGGTTCCGTCCTTCTTTTTCACGAACAATACTGGTGCACCCCAAGGTGAGAAACTTGGTCGAGCAAAACCTCTATCCGTCAATTCTTGCAACTGAGATTTTAACTCTTTTAACTCGGTTGGTGCCATACGATACGGAGCTATCGAAGTAGTCCCAGGTACAAGCTCAATACCAAACTCTACCTCCCGAACAGGTGGTAAACCCGGTAATTCTTCAGGAAAAACATCCGGGTATTCACAAACCACCCGCACAGATTCGGGTTTCTTTTCTAATTCTTTATCATCAAGTACATACGCAAGGTATGCTTCGCACCCTTTTCTTACATATTTCTGGGCCAACATTGCTGATATTACAGCTGGCAACCCCTCCAAATCCGTAGACTCAACTCGGATTACCTCGTTATTTGCGCACCTCAAATCAATAGTCTTGCTTTTGCAATTCACAACCGCATCATGCACGGTCAGCCAATCCAAACCAAGAATAATATCAAATTCATCAAACGGCAAAAGCATCAAGTCCGCCGGAAAACAACAACCTCGAATTACTAGGGGACATCTCTTACACACTTTGTCGACAAGCACGTAACGACCCAAGGGATTTGACACCCGAATTACGAACTCAGTAGACTCAACAGGTAGAGTCTTACTGGATGCTAAGGTTTCACATACATATGAATGAGTAGAGCCAGGGTCAATCAATGCAATCAAATTAGTATCAAAGAGAGTGAAGGTACCAGTGATGACGTCAGGGGAGGATGCCTCCTCTCGTGCGCGGATGGCATATGCTCTAGCAGGAGTGCGGTTCTCGGCTCGAACAGCCGTATCAGAGGCCCCTCTCCGACTACCACCCCTACCTCCTAAAATTCTCGGTGGTCTACCTCTAGTTGTCACTCCACTAGGTCTTGCACCTTGAATATTATTCTTCTCATCAAGCTCCGTGCAATTTCTAATGAAGTGGTCCTTCGAACCGCATCCGTAACAGGCTCTGTTAATAGACTTACCCCAACATTCACCTATGTGTCGTCTTCCACATTGGGGACATTCAGGTTTCTCTAGACGATTATTGCCCACACTAGCTACCGAAGTAGCTCGGGAGTCCGTCGATGGTCTTGCTCTGATGGAAATTCCCGCAGTCGTCCTCGACTTATTAGTGTCCTCCCTGAACTTCTTTACGGCTGAGAACGGAGCTTTACCCGTCGATCTTTTACGATAGTCTCTAGCTTCAAATTCAGCCTTCTTCTTCTCCTTTCCAAGTTCTTCCGCCTTGCAGGCTCGTTCGACTAGTGTTACGAATTCTTTTATTTCCAAAATACCCATTAGTAGCTTTAAATCTTCATTCAATCCTTCTTCGAATCTTTTGCACATAGCAACCTCATCAGCTACACACTCCCGGGCATACCTACTGAGTCTTACGAATTCATGTTCGTATTCAGATACTGTCATACGGCCTTGCTTGAGTTCCAAGAATTCCTTACGCTTTTGATCAATGAACCGTTGACTAATATATTTCTTTCGAAATTCCGTCTGAAAGAAGTCCCAAGTTACTCGTTCGTTTGGGACTATGGAAATCAGGGTCCTCCACCAATAGTAGGCTGAGTCCCGCAACAAGGATATAGCACACTTTAGACATTCATCGGGTGTGCATGACAGTTCATCAAACACCCGAATGGTGTTATCAAGCCATAACTCGGCCCTTTCAGCATCATCAGTAACTATGGCCCTGAACTCCTCAGCCCCGCGCTTCCTAATCAAGTCTACAGGTGGCTTACTCAGCCTCACAGGATCAGTAACTGATGGCATTACTGGCTCCGGGGGTGGATTATTCAAATTCGGGAATTGTTGGACAGCCGGATTGGTTCGGGCATACTGCGCGACCCACTCATTCATCATGGTAAAGAAGGCTTGTTTAGCCCCCTCACCTTGATTATTCGCAGATGACTGAGGTTCAACAGGCGGTGTCCCTTGTGTAGGAGCAGCCGCTACACTTTCAATGCCATCCGCCAAGGTTCTCTCTACACCGGGATCCATTTACTAATCAAAACATAAATTTTAACCGTCAGAAGTCACCACACAGTTAAACATTAACATTCGGCATGTATAGCTAGACTCATACGTGCTATGGTAGTCCTAGAACCGACTAAATCATAGCTCTGATACCAATCAAATGTAACGCCCCGAACCTGAGACCGACACCGGAGTCGAACACGAGGTGTTAACAGACTTTAAACCCTTTATAAAAATATTTCTCAGACACTGCCAATCTGCGTACTAGTCGCTTTAAAAATCATATCTTGAGTTTCACAACTCGAAAATCAGTTTCGTGATTTTTCCCTGAAACTAGACTCATATGCCCATCTACATATTTTTTTCTAGAATTTTTGGTCAGGCCAATTAGTACAGTTTATTAGTCAAAGTCTCCCATGTTACAGGGATCGACTACACTGACCTTTGGCATTACGACCTGGATATCTCCCTGCACAGAGCTTCAATACTGATACCGTTTGTTTCTATAGAAACTAGACTCAGAGAGGAATCTATCCATATATGGTATGACTCCTAATTGTCTCTGGTTAATTTATAATGAATTTCCAAAGTCGGAACAGGGAATCCAGAAACCGTTCTGGCCCTGTCTCACGAGAACCTGAATATCTCTTAACATACTGTCCATATGATCTTTTCGTTGCTTCTATATGAAAATAGACTCATCGAGCTTCGAATACATAATTTATTCATCAATTAATTCCACTCCTACTATTTTTAGTGATTTTTCAATCTCACGTCACTGCTGCTGCCAGCATCTGTTATGAAAGCAACTATGCCCATTTCGTGATTTCTCCTTGATCTAACTAGTAATTCGTCATACATATCACAAATTATGATCATGACTAGCCATGCCAAAGGCTAATCATTGTCAAACATCCCCTACTACACTATTGCCATATCATGAATTTTATCACCAAAATAATCAACCATGACATATGGCATAAAAATTGTATTACCAAGACTTACGACCCAACATTAGAACCAAATTCAACCGAACATTATGCCATTTTCGCATGGCTAAAAGTTTACATACCAAATTTCAACAAAACATATTAGCCTATACATGCCGAAATGTTCTCTTAGACCAACTAAGAAGAAAATACCAAAGGTTGCTAGCCAGTGTGATGACTTCGACGACGGCACGATCACGCAAAAAGAGACGAGTCCAAGAAACCTAGAATAGGTGACAAGCAAACACCGAATGAGTATATAACTCAGTAAGCCATAAGCATTCCACAACCATCCATTAATAAAATTATCACAACAGGAAACAATGAAATGAGGTTAAGTACTCCATCCATACCAAACTATACCATAGTTCCTTAAACCCTATGGTTCAATCTCATACCAAGTCCTACATTGGCCTTTCATACATCATTTTATTTTCGTTATAATCATACAATTAAACGAACTTTCACCTATTCCACAATGAACCTTATGTACGTGACTTCAACTATAATCGTCACATAGGTTCAAAACTTACCAAGCTCAACTCCAAATATAAACATAGCGCCTATTAGCCATGAACTCAAGGTACTTACCTTTCCCGCTGTCCAAAATTGACTCGGTAAAGTCGCACCCTTCATGTAAATAATTTATAGAAAATATATATTGGGTTCGCACACATAGTGCTTAATAATCAACCGCGCACACTTAGTGCCATGTACTTTAAACTCACACACTTAGTGCCATGCATTTCAAGTTCGCACACTTACCTTTTCCGCTGTCCAAAATCGACTCGGTAAGGTCGCACCCTTAATGTAAATAATTTATAGAAAATATATATTGGGTTCGCACACATAGTGCTTAATAATCAACCACGCACACTTAGTGCCATGTACTTTAAACTCGCACACTTAGTGCTGTACAATTTAAACCCGCACACTTAGTGCCAATCTCATGACCGTGAACACTTATTGCCCGCACACTTAGTGCCGAAAACCAGCCACTCAATAGGCTTCACTTCCTTTTTACATTCGACAAATTTCATCTCTACTTACATATACATTTGTATACATTTCATCTCATTAAACACAATGGTATAGGTATTACGATCCTTTAAATCAATACCAAAGATATGCTTAATGACTTACTTGTGTTGGGTAAGATGGTTCCAACTCGGCTACTCGATGATCTTTTCTTTGCCTTTGCTCGATTCTCCTCCTTTAACTCCTTGAGCTTAATCAATAAATCAACTAGTTTAACCGCCTTGCTAAATATTTACAATCCAATTACACATGCATATGTATGTTAGTATATTCGGCAATCACCCTTACTAATCACCCACTTGATCAATTATAGAGAATCAAAGTTAATATCACAATGTGTACCCTATATGGCCCATTATACATAATCAAATTTAACATCATCTATATATTTACTCATATGGCCGAATATACCTAATCATACATACACCTAACCAAAAATAATTTCTAAAATCTTTATATCATTTATACACTAGTAAAGCATCCTCTCCCTTTCCATCAATTTAGCACATGCATTACTCATTAACCTACAAAAATTATATTCGGCCTTAGCACACAACTTGCTAGCCGATTCTTCCCCATCTAGCAACCAATGCACATATGTGCTCACTCAAAAATGCTAAAAAAAAAAAAGATTCAAGAATCATCAATCCACCATCACATGCATCATTAACAAGCTTCATATTTAGCATGCAATGGCATTAACACAAACTCCACCTAGGCCGAATCTTAACTCATCTTCATGCCTCATCACCACAACATCAAACATCAAAATACCAACAAAGAATGTAACATGCATGGCCGAATATCATCTCCATCATTTAACAAAGTTTGAACCATGGCTAGGTAGATTTCAAACTTACAACTTAAAATATACATGAATCTCAAAGAATAATATCAAACATACCTCAATCTAGTTACATGCATGGCCAAACTTCCTCCTAATTCTCTTCCAAACCAAACATGAAGCAAGAACTCCTTCCTCCTCCCTTAGAATTTTCGGTCAAAAGAGGATGAAAAAGGATGAACAAAATTTTTCTTTTCCTTTCTTTAGCTCACGGCAATGGGGGGGGGGAAACAACCACTCATTTTTTTGTTTTTCCTTTCTTTATTACCCATATTCCTTATTTTATTTTTTTCCTACATACCTCACTAGGCCAACATGTTCCCAACATGTTTCCACCCATAGCATGGCCAACCACTAGCTCAAATTTTGGGTAATTTGACATGCAAACCCATCATTTTCACAACATGCATTAATAGGCCATTTTAAATTAGCCTATCATATTTTCACCATGTCTCATATCGATCCCTATTTAATAATTTCTCATGCAATTGGCAAAATTGGAGAATGAAACTTCCACATACTCATGTACACACATAATAAGCATAGAATATGGAAATTAATTATTTTTATGACTCGGTTTTGTGGTCCCGAAACCACTTCCCGACTAGGGTCAATTTTGGGCTGTTACAGTACGAGACGTTATTAAACTTAAAACACATGCATACAAACATTTTCGGGTCATAAAATTTCGGTCAAATCTTAAAACTTTTAAACTTCCTTTCAACATTTCTAATATGGACCTACGAGGCCCAAATCACACTTTGGAAATGGTTTGAGAATAAATTACACACTTTAGAAAACTTTGAAAAAAATTTTCAATGTAAACAGGGGCACACGCCCGTGTGGAAGAGTGACACACCCATGTGTCCTCTTAACATGGCTATGTTGAAGGTCCGTGTGGCTCACACGGCCTGAACATATCGGGACACGCCCGTGTTCCTATCCCATGCAGATTTATTTTTCAATTCGAATCTATAGAGGTTTTCACATGGCTTGGCACAAGTCCGTATCCATGGCCTGTGTCCCTCACATGGCCATGACACACCCGTGTCTCAGCCCGTGTACAAAAAACTTGACATTTTGTTTCTAACGTCATCAATCCATTTAGGGGCACACGGCCAAGGCACACGCCCGTGTACTAGGCCGTGTCCTCCACACGGTTGAGACACGATCGTGTCTCCCCTCGTGTAGTTACTACTGGGCATTCTGTTTTGCCAAATTTAGGTGCAGGGGACACACGGCTTGACTACACGCCCATGGGGCAGACCGTGTGTCACCACGATCTAGACACACGCCTGTGTGTCTACCCGTGTGGACAAAAACAAGGCTATTTACCAAGCCTTTTTGTCACCCTTACTTGCACCCACCTACAAAAACATCGAGCAATACCAATACCACATAAACACATGACCATATCAGCCAATACCTAGGCATCCATACATCATTTCCAAGCTATTTCCTAGCACATACAACATCTCCTACTTATCAACACAAACCATGCAACAAACACATCCATGACAATTCTCATCAATGCATTTAATAATCAATATTAGCCAACATCAATAGCCTACACAAAATGAACATCACATCCATATGAGCCAACACTTATGGCTACACCAACATGACACTAAACAAAAAGATCAAGTCCCTATACATGCCACGCTCAAAACATTTAAACTAACTATACCAAAAACTTTAGGTGATAGTGTGATCAATGCCTCCGACGTCCCTTGATTCCCGAGCTAGCTTGGCGGCACTATAAGAAAATGGAAAAGAAAGGAAGTAAGCATAAAGCTTAGTAAGTCACAAGTAAATAATTAACATCGCTTTACCTAGTAACATCATACTCGTAACGTATCATACACTTGCACAAGATTCTCAAATGACTATAGACATAGCTTACTTATTTTCACCCTTACTATTCATATACATAACCCGAGCTCATTCTTATGAGTTTGTTGTAGGTACCTGTACCACTTGCAACATAATTGTAACTTTTCTCAATCGTGATATAATCTTTAAATTACTTGTTGAACCAGTCGGAATAATAAATGAATACCCGATAAGCTTCATACAAAAGGGTAAGATGCTGATGCCATGTCTCAGACATGGTCTTACACTAGCTCTCATATAAATGCCGATGCCATGTTCCAAACATGGTCTTACACTGGCTCACATATCGAGGACGATGCCATATCCCAGACATGGTCTTACACTAGCTCTCATATAAATGCCGATGCCATGTTTCAAACATGGTCTTACATTGGCTCACATATCGAGGCTGATGCCATGCTCCAGACATGGACTTACACTAGCTCTCATATAAATGCCGATGTCATGTTCCAAATATGGTCTTTCACTGGCTCACATAACCCTAGTATCACGGCATGGATATCCAATCTATTCTTACGGTTCAACCGGGATTTTTACCACATCAAACTCATATGCATATTCATAAAAAAATTGAACATTTCATGCAATATCAATTATTTAATGCATAATAACAATAGAATTGTGATATTTACGTGCAACTTACCTCGGTATACAAAATATGGGCGAGTAGTTTGATTTAGTCCATTAGCTTGGTTTTCCCCTAGTTTAAGTTCGGATTCCATATTTCTAGATCTATAATGACAAAATTTATTTATTTAATCATCACATAAATCAAGACATTCCAAAATTTCTACTTTAACAAAATGACTGTTTTACCCTTAAACTTTCACAAAATTACGATTTTACCCCTAGTCTCGTAAAACAATTTTCATCGAATTTCCACATTAACCAAGCCTAGCTGAGACTAATTTAAACCTATAGCATCTCACAATTTCAATTATTTCACACATTTGCAACCTATTTTATAAACTTCACAAAATGATCATTTTAGGTGTTTTCATGAAAACCACTTCACAAAAGTTGTTTATTTAACAGGCATGATTCATTTTCTTCTATAAAAATTCAAAAAAAAAACATGGATACTCTCATGGAAACACCTTAGACTTTCAACCATTTTGCAAAATAGTCCCCCCATTAGTTAGCTTATACTACAAAGGTCCCAAAAATACAAAAATCATCAAGAAAGATCATCAAAATCACTTACTTGTAAGGGATAGAAGTTGCTGAAATGTTGAACTCTCAAACCCCCCTTTTTTGCTGAAATTTTCGGTGGTGAAGAGAAGGAATGAAAAAGATGATAGTTAGCCTTTAGTTTTATTATTTTATTATCAATTAAGTCACCTAACCTTTGACCATTACATGAATTAAGGCTCCACGTCCAGCCACTAACATTTTATTGGTCTATTTACTCAATAAGGACCTCTACTTTAATGTTCCATAGCTATTTGACACCTTTAGTTAGTAGAACAAAACTTTCGCACTTTATGCAATTTAGTCCTTTTCAAAATTAAGCATGCAGTCACTAAAATTAATTCACCAAAATTTCAAACACTCGTATAATCATGCTATAACACATAAAATAATATAAAAATAATTTCTCTAACCTCAGATTTGTGGTTCCAAAACCACTGTTCTGACTAGGCCCAAAATCGGGCTATTACATAGCCTGCAAAATCTTTTTCGTTTGAGGTTTTTTGAGATTTTGGTTAAAAGTATGGCTTGAGTTTACAAGGAGTGGTCTTAGCAGCAGCTATGACAGTCTCTGGTACTGTAATCTTTGTTGTTTTTCGCCTTAAAAAATCGTACCTTTTGGAGTAATTCTCCCAGCCTTCTCAACAAGCTCTTCATTCCTGCATATCTTCTGGAATATATTGTTCAAAATGCATTTGACCCTTGAGTTTTGGTAAGATTCTTAATCAAACTTATCACATTTTTCCGGTTAACTTGAACTTGCATAAATTTTTTTATCTCTAAAACTTCTTGACTTCTTTAGACTCTGATTTTGCTTCTAGCTCTAAAAAGTAAAAAATATTGAACAAAAAATGTAAAAATTATTACTTTTGGTACTGTTAATTATTTGTGCCCCAGGATCAATCAAATGAAAATATAGGAATAATAATGGGTTTGCTTCAAATTTCCTCCTTTTTCACTTAATTTGTTTAGATTTAGGTTCAATTATGGTATGGTAAAAGAGAAACAAATTAAAAAAAGAAGAAGAGAAGGTACAAGATATTTTTTATTTTGAAATTTTTTTATAATATATTTAGTATTTTTATAAATTTTAATTATTTTATAATCTATTTATTTGTTTGTTAAGATTCTTTTTAGAAATATTGTTAAGAAAAAGTTTTAAAAAAAATATTTTAATTATAGTTCATGGATCAAATTAGTAATTAATTATTTAAATTAACGTGTCACATTATCTTTTTAGTGGTAGTTAACAGATAAGTGACAAAGAACTAACAATTAGATAATGTTAGTGGCTATTATGTTACTTTTAAAAGTAGAGTGACCGAAATGTAATTTTAAACAAATATTAGGATAATTAATGTAGTTTACCCTATAAAAAAATATTATGCCCAACATAAGTGGGGGATTGATGAAGACTTCTGAAATGAGATGTGTAGGTTGACAAAACTTTTGAATGCGGTAGTGTGTGTGGGGTAGGAGAGGTTCTGTTGTGAGCTCAAGGAAAAAAAATTAGGAAAGGATTTTACCTATTCAACCGGTGATAAGTTAATAGTAAAATTCATATAATTTGTGCGTGTGGAGTCCTATTTTTAGTTTCAGAAAATTTTACCTTTAACAAATATACAGTACAACAACATTTTCAATTAATTTTTAAAAAATAAAAAACAACATTTCCAACATATTATTTAATGTATTAATTGAGAAATAATTTTAAACTAATTTTTGATATTCAATTTTAAAAAAATTAAATAATTTCATATAAAGTTTCATATTTTGAATCTTAATTAGTATCTTCAAATCTAAATATGAAATATATTAAAAATATAGAATTATATATAATTATAAAAATTGAAAAATAAATGGAAAATTCAGTTTATATAAAAAAAATTAAATTGAGATTTAAATAGTTTATATAGGTTTGAAATAATTAAATAAAAATTGATATATTTTAAAAATCCATAATAAAATATGAAAGTTTGGAAATGTGAATCTGAAAGCACAAATAAAATCCATAAGCTTCAGATATTTTGGATAACCAATAGAATATTTTATATCTATATTTTGTATCTATAAAACTATTATTTTGAATGCACAAAAAACTAAGAGAAACAAAATGATATAAAATGATACAAAATGAATACCGATTTTGTTATCAATCTACACAAGCTTATATGGGAATAACAGCTTCCTTGACTAAGTCCAAAACCCCTAATGCAATAATTAAATTTTTAGGTGTCGCACAATTTTCTATCGCAAAACCAAATACAAGTGAGATGGGGCAACTCCCTTATTGGAAATGGTTTTTCGCTTGTTGTCCAATGGAAATCAAGGGCACTACGACCAAAAATCCATAGTTGAGGGTTGTGTTGCATCTAGTACCCTAAGTGTAGTATATTCATTTTATATACTTGTATTTTTCAAACAAATTGGTTTAATAATATCCATAAACTACATTAATATCCTCTGTATATTGTCCTCAATGTTTTTGCATGTAAAATGAAAATAAATATTGGCTCACTGGTTATCTAAAGTTTAACTAATACTAAGTGTTATTACATGGTCGGATTATAATATGAAAAGATAAGTTATATTAGTATATGAACGTAAACATGTCCTTAGTTTAATCGAAAATAAGTAAACCGATTGAAAGACTAATATGTCATCTATCAAGTCCAATTGAGGAATGTTTTTTCTTGAGTATCGGAGTAGATAACTCTCTAAAAATAGAGGCATAGATGTGACTGACTGGACTTACAATACATCGGATCAATGATTCATCTATTCATTGGCATTTTCGTAAGTGATCGTTAAACTCCGATGATAATATTTTCTTTCCACTTATTAATGCCGAATCTAGTAATGCTTTTACACACATGTCAAATGTTCTTCTCCGTATTGCTCGTATTCATATTCTCTCCTTAGGAAAAGTACACTCACTTGGAAGATAGAGAAGTAAGCCTCCTCATTTGATTTTTGTAAAGAGATTTAATGGCTTGTTGGACTGTTCTAACATAGTATTAATTTATTAATAAAAAAGATTCAAGATTGGATTTCTTCCCTTGGAGTTGGAATCGGGTTTGGGATTGAGTTATCATATCTACCAATTGAGGTGTGGATTTAACGTATCAGTAAATTTAATTATGATTTATTAAGATTTATATGTGTGAAATATTGAGGATACATTAAGTTTTCCAAAGGGATTCTAAATCCAAAAGAAAAAAGGAAAAACTCAAGTAAGTATTTCTCTCTGACTATCTTGGTGAATGTATGTTATAAGTGATGTGATTAAATGATTAATGTGAAATGATATGTATATACCAATTCTGTAATACCCCTTACCCGTGTCCGACGCCGGGACAAGGTACATGCAAAAACCAGCCATAAAATTTCTTTTAATTCAAAACTTTTCAAACACTTGCATGTCATCCCTTATTTGAGTCTACGAAGCCCAAAACATACATCGGGATTGATTCGGAACTAAACTGAAAACTTTAAGAAGTTTCAGGAAAATCTAGAAAATTTTCCCATGAAACAGGCTCACACGCCCATGTGGACATAGGGACGCGCCCGTGTGTCTTTGACATGCCCGTGTCCTCAGACTGTGTAACTCTCTATTTATGACATCAGCATGCAAATCAAACCACACGGCGGGCCACACGCCTGTGTCTCCAGGCTGTGTCCCTCACACGGTTGAGACACACAGCCGAGTCTCAGCTCGTGTGGTCAACAGTTAGGCTAATTTCCAAGCCTTCATGTTACCCATAAACCCTTACAACCTTATACATATGAAAACCACAATTCATGGCATCATTTTAGTGATTAAACACTCTTTATTAATATATATTCATAACATTAACATGTCTTCTTACAAGCAATGCATCTACTCATGCAATACCAAGTTTAGATTTCTTAATTCACATTTATAAGACTTGTCATTTTGATGATCACTTTTACCATTATACTATGGTTGTAACGCCCCCACGCCCGAGACCGTCGCCGGAGTCGAGTATGAGGTGTTACTAAGCTTAATTTAACATATTTAGAACTTTGGATTATTTATTTCTACATTCACAGCTTTTAAGCTACTTGCATCACAGTCACAAGAAAAATCATATCTCGAGTTACGAAACTCAAAATCAAGATCCGTAAATTTTCCCTAAATCTAGACTCATATACCTATCTACTAATTTTTTTCTAGAATTTTTGGTTGGGCCAATTAGTACATTTTATTAGTTAAAGTTACCCCTGTTTCAGGACTTGACTGGTCTGACCTCTGTTTACTACGAACCACATTTCTCTCTGTAAAACATCCATATGACTATGAGATTTATTTATCATGAAACTAGACTCAATAAGGATTCTGAGAATATAAAATACACTACCTAATTATATCTTTACAATTTATGGTGAATTTCTAAAGTTGGAACAGGGGATTCAGAAACTGCTATGACCCTGTTTCACTAAAATTCAAATATCTTGTAACATATAATTCCTTTACCTGTTTCATTTGTTTAATGTGAAACTAGACATAATAAGCTTCAATTTGATATGTAGTCCATCACCAAGTTCAATTTCTATGATTTTTAGTAAATTTTTAAACTCGCATCAGTGTTGCTGCAGTATTCTGTTTATGGCAAATTTCATCCCTTTTATGAGTTTTTATGCACTAAGTATCTTAATAATTTTCCTTAACATAAAATATAATCTAAACTAACTATTTTCATAATTTATCATTATCAAGCATTTCCTCAACCATTCCATCACCATACCATAAGATCATTTACACAAAAAAGGTATATTGCTATACATGCCATACTTAAATTTACAAGCCATTACCAAAAGTCTTCCGGATAGTGTGACTGAGCCTTCGACCTATCCCGACTCCTGAGCTGGCTTGTCCAAAACTACAATGAGTAAGAAGGAGGGAGTAAGCATAAATGCTTAGTAAGTTCATATGCAAATAATAAGTAACATAACAAACAGTCATACCAATCAACATTAGCATGTATCACTAAAACACATATCACATTTTTAATCATTTTTCATCATCTTATTACCTTATCGTGGTTGTATCAATACTCAACCCGAGGGTTAAATACATACCTGTCCAAAATATCCATTTCACATCACTTACCAATACGTCTCTTTACATCTCGAATATTCCTCCATTTGAGTAGAACTTTACCCGTTGAACACATCGGAATATAATTCGGATACATGGATAACTTGCACATAAGTGCCATATATGCAATCAAGCAATCATGTAACCCGCCCATAAGCGAACTCGGACTCAACTCAACGAGCTCGGGCGTTCGCATCCATAAGTGAACTCGGACTCAACTCAACGAGTTCGGATGCCTAGTTACATCTCACGAACTCGGACTCAACTCAACGAGTACGGACATTCGCATCCATAAGTGAACTCGGACTCAACTCAACGAGTTCGGATGCTCAACCATCCTAGTGACATGTCACTTGTATCCTAATCTATTCCTAAAGTTCAAACGGGCTTTTTCCTCGAACACTTATCCTTGCCGTCTTCCGTAGAATGCCGAAATCAATACTCGGTAACGATTATATTTAACAAGTAGTTCACACAATTTACATATTATTTGAAATTAACCACAAAGCATACATTTCATAATAAAATTTAGCATAACATATAATTAACATCAATAACTTAAAAATAACCATTATGCTACATTATTTACACATGAACTTACCTTGGTACCAAAATACAAAGATTTTGCAATTTAGTCCACAATCTTTTCTTTTCCTCGATTGAGGTCGATTCCACGTCTTTCTTGATCTAAAATAACACATTTAGCTTATTTAATACTCACATTATCAAATTAAACCTTAACTCAAATTTTGGAAAAATTACAATTTTACCCCTAAACTTTTACATATTTACATTTTTGCCCCTAGGCTCGAGATTAAACTTTATTCCTTATTCTTATGTTTTACAACATGCTGATCACTTTTCTACTCTATGGCAACATCAAATTCTCACTCTAACATGTACTTGTGACTATTAGGTATTTTTACCGATTAAGCCCTTTTACTCGTTTTTGTTTAAAATCGAGTAGTACAAGTTGTCTAACATAATTTAAAACTTCATATCTATCATAAAACATCAAAATAAACAAATTTCACCTATGGGTATTTTTCCAAATATAAACCCTAGGTTAAATTATTGCTAACATAAGCTTTATCGAGTTACCGGGATCTCAAAAACGTAAAAATCATTAAAAACGGGGCTTGGAATCACTTACTATGGAGCTTGGAAGCTTGAAACAAACCCTAGCTATGGAGAACCCTTGAAATTTCGGCCTAATGAAGAAGATGGACAAAAATTGGCTTTTAATTTTGTTTTTAATTCATTTTAATAACTAAATAACCAAAATACCCTTACTACTAAACTTTCCAAAAATTCCTTCCATGTCCTAATTTTGTCCATGAACTTAAAATTGGTCAAATTGCTATTTAAGACCTCCTCATTAATATTCCAAAACAATTTCATACTAAAAACTTCTAGAATGCAAGTTTTGCAACTTATTCGATTTAGTCCCTACTTTCAATTTAAGCACTTTAGGCATAGAATTTCATCACGAAATTTTCACACAATCATGCAATCATATCATAAACCTCAAAATAATTATAAAATAATTATTTCTATCTCAGATTTATGGTCACGAAACCACTATTCCGATTAGGCCCTAATTTGGGATATTACAATGGTTATCAACTTATTTCCATATTACACATTTAATTCAAGGCCATGACCATTTCAATTGGTCATAAAGGATTCATCATGCACATAATTCATAACACCAACCATATATGGCCAACAAGCATAATCACATCATCACATCACAAGCATTAGAACATAGCATAGATAGATAAGTTCACATATCATAATCAATATGAGCCACACTTCATGGCCATATACAAATAACTCAATATGGGCCAATACATTTGGCTAATCATAATAACACATATAATAACACTGAGCCCCCATACATGCCACTCACTTGAAAACGCTAACATATGTATCAATACTCCAAAGGTAGTGGCTTGATAGTGTGATGCTGCCTCCGACGATCTCCATGTGACAGCCCTAATTTGACCCTAGTCGGGAAGTGGTTTCAGGACCACAAAATCGAGTCAAGAAAATAATTAAATGTTATATTCTATGTTTATTATATGTGGAAGTGCATGTGTGAAAGTATCGTGTCTTAATTTTGTCATTTGAATGTGGAATTAGCTAAAAAGGACTTGTTTGAGAAACTTTGAATATGTGGTAGGTGAATGTCCAAGTGATTAATTTTGTAAATTACTAAAGTAGAGGATTTGCATGTCTATTTTACCACTTTATTTAAGTGTACGGTAGTGGGGTTGGTTTAATGCATCATGTGCTTAATAATAATAAATTATAAACTTAAATTATGGTATAAAATAATATATGTTGTTTTATAACATAAAATAAGGTGATAAAAACAAAGTTAAGCTTTATTTTTTTTTCATCACTTGGCCGAAACTAAAGAAAACAAAAAGAAGAAGAGAAGCTCTTGAATATTCGGTCATTTGGGAGAGATAAATTCAAGGTAAGTTCTTGGTAGTTTGGTCAAAATTTCATGTTTTTGAGTTACTCTCTTGGTTGTACTTTAAACCCATGAATTAATTTGTTAAATGTTGGTCAATTGTACATTCGGTCATGATAGGAAATTGCAAAAATTTTGTATTTGATGATAAAAATTGATGAATGAAAGTTTGATGGACTATAATGTTAAAATCCATGTGATTGTAAGTTTATAAGTTTAAATTTTAAAATTTGAATTATGTGTGGCTCAATTGTTTGGAATGGGCATTCGGCTATAGTATGAAATGCAAAGAAAATTTGGTGTCGGATGTTTTAAATGATTTAGATAGTTATAAATTAAGTTTGAGGCTTGGTACTTATGTATGGATGGTCTATTTAAATAACTTGGTTTGTAAGTTTAATGGTGAAATTTATACTTTGTCAGGATAAATGATTTAAAAAGGAGCATTCGACCATGATGTAAAATTTTGATGAAGTGATGTTAAATGCTTTGAATATTGAGTATATATTGTTATAAGTTGAATTTAAGGTTTGTTAAATTGTCTTTGTCATTGCCGAATGTGTGTTTAGTTAAAGAAAATTTGTTAAAGTGCTTAGTTAATTGATATTAGGTTAATGGTGTGTGTATAAATTATTTAAAATATAAACTTTGTATGAGCATTAAAGGTTATATATGAATTCGGCCTTGGGAGGAATTTTAGTATAAAATGCTTGAATGTTAAATAGGTTATTACTTTAATGACCGAATGTGCCAAAGGCTAATGCATGGTCTAGTTGATCAATATGTGATATGGGAACGAGAATAAATATCTATTTGATGAACTATATATTCGGCTATATGGTTGAGATATGTATATGAAAATATGATAAGCCATATGAGTTTTGTGTTTGTGTATGTGAACTAGGTATACAATGAATATTCGACTATGAAGGTTAAAGGTTAAGTCATAGGAATTTTGGTGATAACATATTCGGTCATTAGGGTTATATGTACTTTGGCTATGTGGGTTATGTGTTAAGGTAAGTTACTTAATTGATATGTGTATTCGGTCATAAAGGTGTACATGAGGAAATATTAAATTAATTGTATTAAATTGCTTAATGTGATTAAAAATGTGTATGACCATTTTGTATTT
The DNA here is from genome assembly GCF_007990345.1 of Gossypium hirsutum. Classification (NCBI taxonomy): domain Eukaryota; kingdom Viridiplantae; phylum Streptophyta; class Magnoliopsida; order Malvales; family Malvaceae; genus Gossypium; species Gossypium hirsutum. The sequence continues at coordinate 80,411,669 of NC_053425.1, read as the reverse complement.
GAGCTAAAAGTAACTATATGACCTATTAAATTTCTTGTCATATTCAGCCATAAGCTATCATGATGGGACTTTAATAAGTTAAATTTGTTTGAATTAGCTCAAGAGCATAGAGAACCAAGGTTTGACAGGGGAAAAGAGAAAGTAGTTGAATAGCCGATCCAAGACTGTTCGAAAATATTCGAGGTAAGTTTTAAGTAGTTAAACATAAATAATATTCAATAATGACATGACACATTATGAGAATTAAGTATTACTTGTAATGTATGTATATGGCCGAATGGTAAATATAATATAGAAGTAAAATGTGATATGCTTTTATGATTAAATGATAAGTGTTAGATGAATATGAGTGAGATGTTATGTGTAAACTATCAAATGATAAGTATGAATGATGAAATGAAATAAAAGTGAATAAAATGTAGGATGATATATTTGAATGATGCTAGTACCTAATTTGGTGTGATTGTGTTATATGAAACTTGTTGATTTGAATATCATACGATACTAATCAGGCCTTTGAGCCTAGCAGGCTATAATGCCGGTGAAATGATATCGGGCCTTTGAGCCTAGCAGGCTATAATGCCGGTGAGATACTATTCGGGCCTTCGAGCCTAGCAGGCTATAATGCTGGTGAAATGATATCGGGTTTCGAGCCTAGCAGGCAAAATACCGGTGGATGAATTTCGGTTTAAAACCTAGCAGGCTAAATGCTGGTGATTTGATAAAAGTCTAAGACTAAGATACCTCGTGTTAGAACGACAAATGAATACATTCAATACGTTAAGTTGGCCAGGTACGTATTATGTATTTATTTGTGAGTTTTATTTGAATTGAATCATAAGTGTTTAATGTGATACATATGTGATTAAATATTATAACTATATCTATGATCATGATACATTCGGTAGGTGTGAAAGTATTTGATTTATTTATGTTATTATATGCATTTAGATTAAGTGAAATAAGAATGCTAAATATGCATGATATGCTGTGTGTATTCGGCCAAATGGCAATATACCTAGAAAATGGCCTCTTGAGAAATTGAATGATCAAAGTATGATTGAGTTTATTTGTTTGTATTGCTTAAAACTTACTAAGCTTATGAAAGCTTACTCCGTTTGTTACGTTTCTCTGTTTTATAGATTGTTGACTCCAGTCACCTGCTCGGGAGGGGATCGTCAGCAACTCGTCACACTATCTATCATTTTGGTACTATTATGTTTGGAACTAGTATGGCATGTATAGAGTAGACTTAAGTGAATGATATTTTAAGATGTTGTTGTATATAAGCCATGTGAATATGGCAACTTTTGAATGTCGGTATAAGTCTAAATTTCGATCTTTGATTGTGTTTGGCTATGCATATAATTGCTAATGAACTCATGTAAATGTGAATGTGCAAATGTAGTGTTTTAAATTGGTAACACTTCATAACCCACTCCGGCGACGGATACGAGTTATAGGGGTGTTACACTCCAACCTTGAGCCGACCTGACAACACTAAAGAAATGGAGAGGAGGGAGTAAGCTTAAAGCTTAGTAAGTCCATATGAAAATAATAAGCAATATGCCAACATGCTTGTAACACCCTATACCCGTAACCCACGCCGGGTCAGAGTACGAGGCATTACCTAACTTTATCTCATGCATATAAATAGTTGAGCTAATTGTTAAAATGCATTTCGGCAATGTCATGAAAAATCAAACTTGTATGGTGGTTTAGGTATTAAGCCGTATATCAAGAGGTTAGGAGTAGAGGTTGTTTCATGTTGTATTGAATAAGTAGAGATTATTATGAGGTTGAAATTTGTGGAATTTTAGTTAAGTAATGCTTGGTACATTCGGCCATATGGGTTAATGGAATGTTTATTTTATTTGTTAATTTCTTTTATGAGAAATGGGTAATTGTTAAAGCCGAATGAGTTAGGATGGATAGGAGAGTACAAAATTTATGTTATGTGATAATTTAAGTAGTTGACAGAGACATGGAAGAAGGAATAAATTGATATTCTTATGTTTTTAGAGTGAAAGGTGTAAAGAAGATATAGTAAATTTAAATGCATATTTTAATTTAAATGTTAAGTAGAATTTGGTTAAAATAGCTTGATATATGTGTGTTTGCCGATTATTTTGTTTATCATGATAATTGAGTGACCAAATTTTTGTATTTGAAATTTTGTTTGATTAATTAAAATGGGCATTAAGATGTCGAATTCATGAAATTAGAAGTTTATGAGCTTGATAGATTTTAAATGATTGCTAATTGAAAATGAACTTAGCTACTAAAATATGAAAACGTGAGTTACCGAAGTTGATCTTGTAATGTGTCGAATTATTAGAATAGATGAAAAGTATGTTTGGATATGCATTAAGTTTAAAAGTTAAATTTTAAATTTATGTATGGGCAAATACCGAATCTCTGTGTGTGTGACTATGAGAAAGAAGTATAAATTAGGGTTATGATGATTGAGTTATTTTATTTGCTTAGCTGGAGTTGAAGTTCAAGATTAGAGGGAACCAAGTTCGTTCAAAGGGAAAGCGGTGGAGTAGCCGATCGGAGTTGTTCATCCGATTAAAAAGGTAAGTCCTTAGGCAAATTAAGTTGATAAGATATCATAGTATGTATGAGTTATTGGGAATAGAATGTGAAATTTTTGATCAATCTATGTCAATGGGATGATTAAAGGTAAGAAAATACAGCACTATGTGTGCTAGATTATGTGGCACTATGTGTGCGAGAAAACATTGCACTATGTGTGCGAATAAGTAAGAGCACTATGTGTGCGGGCTTTCAAATCGAGCACTATGTGTGCGGGCTTTCAAATCGAGCACTAAGTGTGCAATGTTGATTATGGAGTATTATTTGTGGAAATCTAAAATGCACTTGGAAATTTAATTGGAAATTTGATTGATAGATAGAGTGACTTGGCTTACGCTTTAATTTTTTTGGTTTGTATATTATATATATACGTCAATGGTAGTATATGACAATTGTCATGGTATTTTAATTATGTATATTTAGATTAGGAGTACATGGTGAATTCGGGTAGGTATGTACCAAATGCATAAGGTACGTTTGTGACCTAATATTTCCTTGTGATATCATGGTTAAATTCGGTTAATATGGAGTTAATTATTTAGTTTATAGATGATTGAATTATTATAGTATTAAATTTTCTTAGGACTTACTGAGTTAAAAACTCACTCGGTGTGTTTTGTTTTTGTTTTTACATAGATCATCTTATCAAGGAGAGCTTGGGAACCATCATGAAGTCATCACAACTTTTGTCAACCTTTTTGGTACTTTTGTTTTAAACCTTAGTAGACATTATGGCATGTATAGGATAGAAATTTCTGGGAGGTTTGCTATTTTGGTATAATTGTATATAAAGCCATACGAATATGGCTAAAGTTCTATGTATGAAATTAAAAATGTTTGGTTACAAATCTCAAAACGTAAATTAACTTGATTTAGAACTTCATAATTGTGATAGGATTGAATCATATATTTTTACATTATGTACGTGTATTTCGTCAATAGGGGATAAATCATTAAACGAACAGAAAGGTTTTAATCTGGCAATATTATTCATTAGATTTAAGGTTTCACTATTAAATATTATTATTATTATTTTTATCTCAAGTGTTCTATTGAAGAGTTGAGCAGGTAATGTTATATGACCCTATTTTAGTAATCGACTCGGATGTTGGGGTGTTAAAGGCGATGCCATGTCCCAGACATGGTCTTACTCTGGCTCTCATAATATGGCCGAAACATGTCCCAGACATGTCTTACACTAGCTCACACAAATGACCCAAGTGATACGGCATGAATATCTGGTTTACTTCCTAAGGTCCCAACAGGAATTCTACTATCTCAATGATCATTACACATTCTCAATCTCGAAATCAAGCGATTCATGCCATCTCTATTCAATGACAATTTAAATACGGATAGTAGCAATGTAGTTATATCATTTACATACAACTTACCTCGGATTTCAAAATGTAGCGACTATACGGTTTAGTCGATTTGCTTGGCTTTCCCTCAGTCTTGGTTCAAATTTGACAATTCTTGATCTATATTAGAAAAATACACTCGTTTAGTCACTAATTACAATTAGGCAATTGAAAATTCACATTTTCAGTAAAATAACCATTTTGCCTTTAAACTTTAGCAAAATGACCATTTTACCCCTATGCCCGAAAATCAATTTTTATCGAATTTATTTGCCTCTTAAGCTTAGATGAATTCTTTTTACTCTTTTAGTAACCTAAAATTCCCACTATGTCACACACTTATCACTTATTTTGCGACTTATGCAAAATAGTCCCTTTAGGTGTTTTCATGCTAACACCTTTCACAAAAGTTGTTTATAAGACAACCAAAACTCATTTTCTTCCATAAAAATTCAGAAAAAAACACAAATTAATTTCATGGAAAAAGCCTAAACTCTTGATCATTTTGCAAGATAGCACCCTCATTTGCAAACTCATGCTTCAAAGGTCTCAAAAGTACAAAAATATTTTAGAAAGGCCATTAGGATCACTTAGTTGTGAGTGTTTCAAGTTGCTGAAAATTTTTGAAGTTTAAAAACCCAAAAATGGCTGATATTTTTAGCTAAGAAGAAATGGGAAATAGGGTGATATCATTTCCTTTTTCTATTTTCTATTTTCTATTTTAGTCAAAATTGGTCACCTAATCCTACGAAAAATTGAAAATTTTGACCACACATGTCTCCTATGGCCGGCCACCCTATTTTTAAGGGTGTAATTTCCCTTTAATGGCCCCCAATTTAGGTTCTCTAGCTATTTAACACCTTTAGCTATCAATTTAGGACTTTTACACTTTATGTGATTTAGTCCTTTTTCACAATCGGACTCACAAACGTCAAAATTAACTCACCAAAATTTTCATGTACTAATATAAACTTGCTATGACTCCAAAATAATAATAAAATAATTTCTCCAACTTTAAATTTATGGTCTCGAGACCACTATTTCGACTAGGCCCTAAATCAGGCTGTTACATTTCTCCCCCTTTAGGGATTTTTGTCCTCGAAAATCTTACCAGTGAATAAGTTCGGGTACTGATCTCTCATAGTCTCCTCGAGTTCCCATGTGGCTTCCTCGACTCCATGTCTATGTCACAAAACCTTCACAAGTGCTATATTCTTATTTCTTAACTGTTTGACTTCCCGAGCCAAATCTTGACCAGCTCCTCGCTATAAGTCTTGTCCAGAAGAATTTCAACCTCTGTCGGCTTAATCACATGAGAAGGGTCTGATCTATATCGACGTAGCATGGACACATGAAACACGTCGTAAATATTTTCCAATTTCGGTGTTAAATCCAGTCGATAGGCAACTGGCCCTACTTTCTCGGTAACTACATAAGGCCATATGAAACAAGGACTTCCTCTACGGAGATACTTTTAAAAATACCTTATCACTGACTTGAAACTCAATCTCCTTTCGTTTTAAATCCGCATAAGATTTCTGTCTATCCTAGGCAGCCCTCAAGTAAGCACGAATCACTTTAACTTTCTTTTCAGTCTCCTTAATTAATTCAACCCCGTGAATCTGACCCACTTTAAGCTCGGTCCAATATAAGGGCGTTTGGCACTTTCGCCCATATAATGCCTTATAAGGCGCCATTTTTAGACTTGTCTATTAACTGTTATTATAGGCAAATTCAACCAACGGTAGATACTTTTCCCAACTACCTTGGAACTCAAGGACGCAACACCGTAACATGTCCTCTAATATCTGAATTACTCTCTTTGACTGACCTTCGATTTGCGGATGGAAAGCTGTGCTAAAATTCAACTTTGTTCCCACAGCCTCTTGTAACTTTTTCCAAAACCTCGAGGTAAATCTTGGGTCTCTGTCTGAAACAATCAATATGGGCACTCCGTGTAGTCTCACAATCTCGAAAACATACAAGTTGGCTAATCTCTCAAGGGAGTAATTGGTACGCACTGGTATAAAATGTGCTGACTTTGTTAGCCTATCCACAATAACCCAAACAGCATCCTTTTTCTTCGGGGTTACCGGCAAACCCGTCTCAAAGTCCATAGTGATCCGATCCCACTTCCACTCTGGGACCATGATAGGCTAAAGTAGACCTGAAGGCACTTGATGTTTAGCGTTTACTTGTTGACATACCAGGCACTTAGACACAAACTCTGAAATATCTCTTCTCATACCTGACCACCAATACATTTTCTTAAGGTCGTTATACATTTTCACACTGCCTAGATGGACGAAAAAACAACCACTATGTGCTTCTCACAGAATCTTCTAAATAAGCTCATTGTCCTTGGGTACACAAACTCTATCTCTGAACATTAAACATCCATTGGTACCAATACGAAAATCTGATTCAATTCCCGACTCACACTGAGTTCTCTTGGCTTGCAATTTCTTATCACCTTTCTGAGCTTCTCGGATCTCTTGAAGAAACGTCGGTCTAGCTCTCATCTCTATTAGAATTTTACCATCATCAGACAATGTCATATTGACATTAATTGCTCTTAGCACAAATAACGATTTTCTACTTAAAGCGTCGGCGACTACATTTGCCTTTCCCGGATGGTAGTCGATAATCAATTCATAGTCCTTTATCAGCTCTAACCACCGTCGTTGTCGTAAATTCAATTCCTTTTGAGTGATCAATTACTTTAAGCTCTTATGGTCGGTGAATACTCGACATTTCTGCCCATACAAATGGTGTCTCCAAATTTTCGGTGGGAACACGATGGCGGCCAACTCTAAATCATGCGTCGGGTAGTTTTTCTCATGTGGCTTCAGTTGTCTTGAAGTGTAAGTTATGACCTTACCTTTTTGCATAAGCACGTACCCCAATCCATTTAAGGAGGCATTGCTATATACTACAAACTCCTTGCCCAACTCTGGTTGCACTAACACTGGGGCTTCAGTCAACAAAGCCTTTAATTTCTCGCAACTCTGCTGGCACTTTTCTGTCCATTCAAATTTGACATCCTTTTGTAGTAGTCTCATCATCAGCGTAGCTATCATAGAGAATCCATTTACAAACCGTCTATAGAACCCAGCCAACCCCAAAAAGCTTAAAACTTCTGTCACATTCTTCGGAGGTTTCCATTCAACAATAGCCGAGATCTTACTTGGGTCAACTCGGATCCGGTCTCCTGACACAAGATGTCTTAGAAAACCGATCTCCTTAAGCCAAAATTCACTGTTACTAAACTTGGCATAAAATCTCTTGTCTTTCAAGGTTTGCAACACAACTCTTAGATGCTCTGCATGCTCGCTCTCATCATGTGAATAAATCAATATGTCATCGATAAAGATGATGACAAACTTATCCAAAGATGGCCTTAAAATGCAGTTCATCAGATCCATAAATACCGCCGGGGCATTAGTCAAGCCAAAAGGCATAACAAGGAATTCATAATGCCTATATCTCGTCCGAAAAGCAGTCTTTTGTACATCCTGCTCTTTTACTCTCAACTGGTAGTACCCGGATCTTAGATCAATCTTGGAAAATACAGTGGCCCCCTTCAACTGATCGAACAAATCATCGATTCTTGGCAAAGGATATTTGTTCTTCATCGTCACCTTATTGAGCTGTCTATAGTCGATACATAATCTCATCGACCCGACTTTCTTTATCACAAAAAGTACCGGAGCACCCCATGGTGAAAAACTTGGTCTCGCAAAGCCCTTATTCGTTAGCTCTTGCAACTGTACTTTCAACTCTTTCAACTCGGTTGGAGCCATCCTATACGGAGTAATCGAGATGGGCGTCATACAGGGAACCAAATCAATTCTAAACTCGATTTCCCTCACTGGAGGTAGTCTGGGTAATTCTTTCGGGAACACGCCTATAAACTCACAGACCACTGGTACCGATTCAATTTTCAACTCAGACACTTGAGTATTCAACACAAAAGCTAGATAGGCCTCATATCCTTTCCTCAAATATTTCTCAGCAGTTAAAGACGATATTACTACAGGCAGATTATCTGATCCATTTGGTCTAACTCGAAGAACATTCCCGTCTTCACATTTCAACTCAATAACTTTCCTCCCATAGTCCACTACAACACTATGAAAAGTCAACCAATCCATCCCAAGGATTACATCAAATTCATTAAATGACAATAACATCAAGTTAGCCGAAAAACAATGACCTCTAATTGTCAAAGGACAATCCTTACACACTTGGTACACTAATACATATTTGCCTAAAGGGTTAGACACTTTGATCAGAAACTTAGTGGACTTTACTAGCATGCTCATACGAGGTACCAATTCCATACAAATATAAGAGTGGGTATATTCTAGGACAATCAATGCAACAACAGATATATCATGGATAGAAAAAGTACCTGTGATCACATCGGGAGACTCTGCCTCTTCCCGAGATCGAATAGCATAAGTCCTTGCAGGCTCTACCCTCGGACCTCACTGTAGCATCTTTGGGTGCACTTCTACTAGAAACCTCGCTTCCTGGGTTCTTTTGTGGTCTACCCTTCAATGGAGCACTGCTTGCCTTTACTTCTGGCTTTCTCTCTCCCATTTCAGGGCAATCACGAATAAAGTGGTCTAGTGACCCACAATTGTAGCAACCCCTCTCGTTTCCTCTACACTCGCCAAAATGACACCTGCCACATTACAGGCATTCTAGCCTATTTGGTTGAGCACTATTGACACTCGCGACAAAAGCGGTCTGTGGCTCTAGAAGTTACGTTCTGCCAGTTCTTGTTTCTATTTGAAAACCCCACCGAAACATTTGATCTGGTAGCAAACTCTTTTGATCTTTTAGACGAGAACTGATTTGATTTCTCCATCAATCTCTTCTTTGAATCCCACGACTCAATAGCTGCTTTTCTCCTTTCTTTTACTAGCCCCTCAGCCTTGCATGCTCTCTCAACGAGTACTACAAATTCTCTTATCTCTAAGATGCCAACAAACACTCAAATGTCTTCATTAAGTCCATCCTCAAACCTCTTATACATGGTAGCTTCAGTGGATACGCATTCCCGTGCATATTTGCTGAGTTTCACGAACTCGCGTTCATACTCTGTCACAGTCTTATTACCTTGCTTCAACTCTAAAAATTCCTTCCTTTCTTGATCTGTGAACCTCGAGCTAATTTACTTTTTTCGAAACTCTTCTTAGAAAAATTCCCAAGTTACTCTTTCTCTCGGTACGATGGGCACGAGAGTATTCCACCACTGATATGCTGAATCCCATAAAAGGGACACCACACATTTCACGCATTCTTCAGGTGTGCAAGATAATTCATCAAATACCCTGATGCCATTTTCTAGGCAAAATTTTGCTCTCTTCGGATCATCATCTATGCTAGCCCGAAATTCTTAGGCCCCTTATTTCTGGATCTTGTCTACCGGAGGCTTCTCTCTTCTAAACATGTCTGCGCCTTGCGGAGCTAATGGGGCATAATGAGGAATCGGGGGAGGTAAGTGAGGTGGAGTGTTCGGGTTCGCACGAACGAACTCCGTGTACCAAGCATCCATTATCCGGAGGTAAGCTTCTCTAGCCCCTCCACCTTGGCCCATACTCTCGCTAGGTTAGTCTAAAAACTGACTAAACCATAGCTCTGATACCACAACACCTTATACCTGTAACCCACTCTTGGTCAGAGTACGAGACATTACCTAACTTTATCTCATGCATACAAACAGTCTCAAGTCACCGAGACTTGGTCCAAATTAAAACTTTTACAATTTCTACTTTAGACTTCTTGTTATGGGCCGACGAGCCCCAAATCGACCGTTAAAAACTATTTGGAACCATTCTGGGTCCTTAAACCAACCTTAAGAAATTTTCCTTAAAATAGGGCACACGCCCGTGTGGAAGGGTAACACGCCCGTGTGGCCATTTCGACATGGTTGTGTGGTGGTCCGTGCGGCTCACACAGCCTAAGCACCATGGGACACGCCCGTGTCCCACACCTGTGTGGAATTAAATTCTAATTCACACCTATAGGGGTTTTTACTCGACTAGAAACACGCCTGTGTCAATGTCCTGAGTTCCTGACATGGCCACGACACGTCCGTATCTTAAACAGTGTGCAAAAACCTAGGTATTCTGTTTCTGATGTTAGCATTCCAAAATTGTCATATGCCCAAGGCACATGCCAGTGTACTAGGCCGTGTCCTCCACACAGCTGAGATATACGGCCGTGTCTCTGCCCGTGTGTTTATTATCATGCATACTGACTTGAATTTTTTAGTTGCAGGGGTCACACGGTCGGACCATATGACCATAGGGCTGGCCGTATGTCACACGCAGCCTAGACACATGCCCATGTGTCAACCCGTGTGGGCAATATAAGGCTATTTACCAAACCTCATTGCCACCTTTGCATACCTATTTTCACGCAAATACCAGCCAATGCCAAAACAAACATAATTTCCAAAATCAAATAAGCCACAATAGACATTCATTCAACCATGTAGATGCAACTTTTATAAACTCAAAATAAATATTAGCCATCATTCATGGCTTAATACTAAGTGTGGGATCTACCCCAAGCCAACAAATATGGCTAAATCTCCAAGACTCAAAATAATAAGTTCTAATCCTATACATACCATATTCAAAAATATAAATCCAACTATACCGAATGTTTCGGCTAGTACCGTTATTGATATCTTTGACTTCCAATGATCCTTGAGCTATTTAGGCGGCACTGAAAGGAATGGAAAGGAAAGGGAGTAAGCATAAAGCTTAGTAAGTTGCATATAAATAAATATACAACAATAAGTCTACAATTTACCAACAACTTATGATACCAAAGTGGGCATAAGCATGACTTACTCTTTATTTCATACAAATCACATAGCATATACAGTGAGTTCACATCATATAGGTATGTATGACTTAGGTACTTGTAATGCTCACAATATGGTTATACTTTTCTCATTATCTTAAATTTATAACTCTCACTATTGAACCATTCAGAACACTACCGAATATTCCATAGGCCTCAATCATCGGTAAAGTGCTGATGCCATGTCCCAGACATGGTCTTACACTGGCTATCATCTTCGAGGCCGATGCCATGTCCCAGACATGGTCTTACACTAACTCTCACATAACAGTGTCGATGCCATGTCCCAGACATGGTCTTACATTGACACATCTCGTAGCCGATGCATGTCCCAGACATGTCTTATACTGGCTTACGTCTCGAGGCTGATGTATGTCCCAGACATGTCTTACACTAGCACTTGTCTCAATGGCGATGCCATGTCCCAGACATGGTCTTACTCTGGCTTTCATAATGTGGCCTAAGCATGTCCCAGACATGTCTTACACTAGCTCACACAAATGACCCAAGTGATACGGCATGAATATCTGGTTTACTTCCTAAGGTCCCAATAGGAATTCTACTATCTCAATGATCATTACACATTCTCAATCTCAAAATCAAGCAATTCTTGCCATCTTTATTCAATGAAAGTTTAAATACAGATAGTAGCAATGTAGTTATATTATTTACATACAACTTACCTCGGATTTCAAAATGTAGGATTTCAAAATGTAGCGACTATACGATTTAGTCGATTTGCTTGGCTTTCCTCGGTTTTGGTTCAGATTTGAAAATTCTTGATCTATATTAGCAAAATACACTCGTTTAGTCACTAATTACAATTAGGCAATTGAAAATTCACATTTTTGGTAAAATGACCATTTTACCCCTAGACTTTGGCAAAATGACCATTTTACCCCTATGCCCGAAAATCAATTTTTATCGCATTTATTTGCCTCTTAAGCTTAGCTGAACTCTTTTTACTCTTATAGAAACCTAAAATTCGCAGTATTTCACACACTTATCACATATTTTGCAACTTATGCAAAATAGTCCCTTTTGGTGTTCTCATGCTAACACCTTTCACAAAAGTTGTTTATAAGACAATCGAAACTCATTTTCTTCCATAAAAAATCAAAAAATAAAAAAAATTATTTCATGACAAAACCCTAAACTCTTGATCATTTTGCAAGATAGCACATTGATTTGAAAACTCATGCTTTAAGAGTCTCAAAAGTACAAAAATATTTTAGAAAAGCCATTAGGATCACTTACTTGTGAGTGCTTCAAGTTGCTGAAAATTTTTGAAGCTTAAAACCCCAATAATGACTGATATTTTCAGCTAAGAAGAAATGGGAAATAGGGTGATATCATTTCCTTTTTCTATTTTCTATTTTAGTCAAAATTGGTCACCTAATCCCACCAAAAATTGAAAGTTTTGACCACACATGTCTCCTATGGTCGGCCAACCTATTTCTAGGGGTCTAATTGCCCTTTAAAGGCCCCAAATTTAGGTTCTCTAGCTATTTAAACCCTTTAGCTATCAATTTAGGACTTTTACACTTTATGCGATTTAGTCCTTTTTCACAATCGGGCTCATAAACGTCAAAATTAACGCTCCAAAATTTTCATGTGCTAATATAAACATGCCATGACTCCAAAATAATAATAAAATAATTTCTCCAAATTTGGATTTGTAGTCCCGAGACCACTATTCTGACTATGCCCTAAATCGGGCTGTTACAATGCTTCTTAAGCTAATACAACCATAATTACACTTGTACTTATATTCTGGTCATGCTATTTTATCTAGTCATAGTTACCAATTTATTTATATCTGGAGCTGCAGAACACCAAATTAAGATCTGCTAATTTTCCCTAAAACTAGACTCACATATCTTCTTACCATAAAATTTTTAGAATTTTTGGTCTAGCCAATAAGTACAGTTTATTTATTAAAGTTACCCTTTTTTTGCTGTCTAATAGTTCTGCCCCTCTTGACTAAAAATTAATTATCTCATAATATGGGACTCGATGATGTTCCTGTCTATTTCTATTGAAAATAGACTCATAAAGAATTCTAAGTATATAAATTATAACCTATGACTATTTTTTAAAAATTTTCAATGAATTTCTCAATTCAGAATAGGAGATTTTGAAATCATTCTGACTTCTATGTGAAAATAGTCTCATTAAGCTTTAATTTAATATTTTATTCACAATTTTTGGTGGATTTTCAAAGTTGGACTACAACTGCTGTCCAAAACTGTTTTAGTGTAAATTAATGATACTAAGTTTATCACACCTTATTACTTCATTTTCACCACATTGGTAAAAATACATGTTTATACATCATAAGTATAGACCTATAATCACAAGGTCATCACAAAATCATTCTCATAGGCATGACTTACCTATTGACATCCTCACCAAATGTGTATCATAAACCAAAATCATTCCTCATGAGTTTGGCATACATACCTGGGTTACTCAACATGCTCATATACTTAATCATATTCATTCCTTATTAATCATACCACATGAATTGAGTTCACATCTCATCAATTTCATGTAAGTACTTGTACTACTCACAACATAGCCATAAGCTCTATCATTTCGATATAAACCATACATCTCCCATTGAACCATTTAGAAATACTACAGGATATTCAATAGTCCCAAACATGGGATAAGATGCCGACGCCATATCCCAGACATGGTCTTACACTGGCTAGCACATCAAAGTCGATGCCATGTCTCAGACAGGTCTTACATTGACTTTCATATATTGAGGCCGATGCCGTGTCGTAGACAGGTCTTACACTGGCTTTCATCTGTCGGTGTCGATGTCATGTCCCAGACAGGTCTTACACTGACGCACAACAAGTTGACGCCATGTTCCAGACAGGTCTTACACTAGCTCTCATAATGTGGCCGATGCATGTCCTAGACATGTCTTACACTAGCACACATTTCACCCAATGTCATGGCATGAATATCCCAATCTATTCCTAAGGTTCAATCGGGAGTTATTTCTACGTAAATTCTCATAATTTACATTCACAACACAAGTCGAAAATTCAGACCATACTAATTGTACAATACATAGTAACATTATATTTTCATTATTTACGTACAACTTACTCGTTTCAATGGAATATCATATTCCTTCAAATTTCTAATGTATTCTATCATCACATGAGTGTTATTAACTTTTGGCATCACTTTCTCATACATAACTCCATCAACATATAATTCAATACAATTATAGAAAAATAGATTTCATGTATATTAACAATAATATGGATAACATGCTTATTTAGTCACACAGACTTATCTCGAATGCAATTTCGACTAATTACTCCATTTTAGTCCATAACCTCTTACTTTTCGATTTAAGCCCAAATCTCAATTTTCTTGATCTAAAATGATGAAATTTACTCATTTAATCATTAAATTAATTAAAACATTCTAAAATTCACAAATTGGCAAAATGACCGTTTTGCCCTTAGACTTTACAAAATTTAGGATTTTTCCTTTAGGCTCGTAAATCAATTTTTATCGAATTTCCATCTTTACCAATCCTAGAAGAATTATTTTTATGACTATAGCAACTCTAAATTTCAATTATTCCACACATTTACAACTTATTTTACAACTTTACAAAATAACCCTTTTTAGGTGTTTTCATGCAAACTTCTTTCACAAAAGTTGTTTATTACACAACAATGACTCATTTTATTCCATAAAAATTTAGTAAACATCACAAATCCTTTCATGGCAAATCCCTAGACTATCAACCATTTCACAAAATAGCCTCCCCCATTAGCTAGTTCATGCTACAAGGGTTCCAAAAGTACAAAAATGATCAAAAATAGGCATCTAAATCACTTACTTGCCATAAGATAGCTTGGCTAAAATTTTAAAGCTTCAAAACCCTTACTTTTGCTGAAAATTTCAGTGAAGAAGAAGATGAGAAAGAGATGATATCATTCTTTGTTTATTTTATTTTATTTCTAGTCAATTTGGTTACCAAAATTCACCTAACCATTTTGACTATTCTAATTCCTTATCTCATGGCTGACCATCACTCATTTAAAGGACCAATTTCACTTTAAAGACCCCTAATTTTGGTTCTCTAGCTATTTAGTATATCTATCTAATGAAATAAGACTTTTGCCCTTTATGCGATTTAGTCCTTTTTCACAATTAAGCTCAAAAACACTAAAGTTAATTCACCAAAATTTTCATGCACTCATATAATCATGCTATAACACATAAAATAATATTAAAAATAATTTCTTCGGCCTCAAAATAGTAGTTTCAAAATTACTATTCTAACTTGGCCCAAAATCAGGCTGTTACAAATTCTCATGACATATGATTTTATGGCGAATTGATTATGCATGATATATATATTTTAATCATGCTAGTGTTATATTAATTGATATTTGATTTTCATGTTAAACATGCCAACAATGATAAACTGAGATATGATTTGTATGTTAAACATGCTGACTATTTTCATGTTAAACATGCCAACAATGATAAACTGATATATGATTTGTATGTTAAACATGCTGACTATGTTGATCTTAGATTTGATTTTCATGTTAAGCACAACTACTGATAATATTGTTGATATACCATATCACATGCATGAGGTTGGGTTGATTATGAAAGGAGGAAGACTTGACAGTTTTACTGAAAAAATTGAGTGGCTTATCCACAACGATATGAGTGGCTTGTCCATAACACTAACTAGTGGCTTGACCATAACGATATTGAGTGGCTTGGCCACAACGTGCAGTGTTATTGGATGGACGAGTTCTGAGGGAACTCTTGATTGATGTGTAGCGTAGATGGGTAGGAAAGTTTTGTAAAATTTGCACTGATTTTTGAAAAGTTGCACCGACATTCTCATGCACCTTGGTATATGTGAAATTCTATTGAAATATACATGTTGCTATAATTATGAAATGTATGACTTGGTTACTGCTTTCCTTGATGTTGAATTCACATGGGCATTAAATGCTTACCCTTTTAGATTCTTAACTTTTTAGATAACCCACAAGGTTAGGACATGGGCTAGGCTTCTGGAGGAGTTCTCAGATATTTCACGTATAAACTATTAAACCTGATTATTGGTATTTTTGGAATAGTTTTATTATTATTACGAACTGTGGTATGGATGTTGATTTTGGACTTTTGGGGATATTTTGCATGATTTGGTTTGACAACATTGATTAAAATGGTTTATCAAATTAGTATGAAAAACTAAAATTTTCAATACAATGATGATTTCAACTAGAAACTGTATTACAGAATCAAGTATATGTTTTTACGAAAATTAAACTTAATTGCTTAAATTTTTAATATTTTGACAAGTAACAATTTATAATCAACAAACAAGATTTTTGTTAAACTTTCCGCTGCGATAATTTCAGATTAACATGATTGTAACACTCCTTACCCGTGTTCGACACTGGAACAAGGTATGAGGCATTACTGGACATAAACACATGCAATCATATAAAATCAGGTCATGAATTTGCGTTCAAATTTAAAACTTTTCACATTTCATCTTAAAGTCCCTAATATGGGCCTACGAAGCCTAAATCATGCTTTGAAAATGGTTCGGGACCAAACTGAGAACTTTAGAAAACTTTGAAAAATTTCATGAAAAACAGGGGCACGCTCCCGTGTGATATTAGGACACCGCCATGTGGCTCGCATGGCCATGTCCCTAGCCCGTGCACTAATTTGACTTGCCATTGAGAAGAAATTTATGTCACACATAGATATTACCACTCATTCATCCACATATGTAAGCATACACATCCTTGAAATGCATCATCATGGACTTATAATATAGCCAATATACCAGCATCAAATGGCCTTACACAACAATGAACTTTCAAATAGCATAGGCAAACATTTTAGGCTAAAACAATTATGACACATACAAAAATAACCAAGTCCCCTATACATGCCATTACCTTAAGTATAAGAATTATCAATACCCAATTTGTTAGTTTGGTAATATAAGAAAATAAACGGAGTAAGTTATATAGCTCAGTAAGTTTGTATGTAAATAATAAGAAATTTATTAACATGCTTTTACCAATTCTCACAATATGTTCTCAAGATAATACAATCATACTTGCACATAGTTCCAATATGTACTCTTGTTCATCTCAAGCTGTCTACTCGAGTCACAGTCACTAAATTATTTATATCCTGAGTTATGGAACTCCAAATTAAGATTAGCTAATTTTCCCTAAAACTAGACTCACATATCTTCTTACCATAAAATTTTCATAGTTTTTTGTCTAGCCAATAAGTACAGTTTATTCTTTAAAGTCTCCCATGTTCTGCTATTTGACAGTTTCAACCATTCTTCACTAAAAATTGATTATCTCATTGTATGAGATTTGGATGATGTTCCCATTTATTTATTTTGAAAATATATTCAATAAGAATTTTAAAAATATAAACTATAACCAATAATTATTTTTATACAATTTTTAATGACTTTCCAAATTCAGAATAGGGGATTTCGAAATCATTCTGACCCTATCTCATAAAAATTCAAATATCTCGTAATATGAAATTCTTTTGCTTACACCATTTCTTTTATGTGAAAATAGACTCAATAAGATTTAATTTTATATCTTATTCAACCTATAATTCAATTTCCACCATTTTTGATGATTTTTCAAAATCACACAACTAGTACTGTCCAAAACTGTTTTATTGCTAATTTTACTCTCTCACGTTTTCTTTGTATTAACTTTCATTCAACATTCACATAGATTTTTTACGTATCTGTATCGCTTAAATCAGTTAAACTTTCATTTTTTTTTATCTTGGCTATGTCAGTTGACACACTTAAACCTCAATGAAAACACATTATTTCAATTCAACATCAAATAATATTATTGGTTCATAATTCTTTCACATTTAATCATCACATAGTCATATTCGTTTACACTTAGTCATTTCCCGTTGAACGCATCAGAATAATAACGGATACATGGTGGCCTTCACATAGTACCACCCTTGTAGCCAAAACTATTTTATTCACAAAATGGCCTTCACATAGTACCACACTTGTGTCCAAAGCTATTATACTCACAAAGTGGCTTAGACATAGTATCACACTTGTGTCTAAAGCTATTATATTCACAAAGTGGCCTTCACATAGTACCACACTTGTGTCCAAAGCTATTTTATTCCTAAGGTTCAACCGGGAGATTTCTCACTTAGCACAATGCCATGGACTTATGTCACTTAGATGCCATGGACTTATTTCACTTAGATGCCATGGTCTTATTTCACATAGCACAATGCCATATCCTAGATATGGTCTTACATGCGAATCACTTATTTCACTTAGCACATTGCCATGGTCTAACCATGGTCTTTTGTCGTCAATTCATATTTCACTACGCAACGATTTTGATCGATCTTGCGTTTTTACTCAATTCGAACGTTTACTTTAATTTTCACAATTTAATCAAATATATAATAATATTGCATAATTAACACAAATAAATAAAATTTATTAACATACAAACTTACCTCGACCTAAAATGGCGAAAAGGACCAAATCGTCCAATACTCGTTTTTCCCCCTTTCTAAGTCCGAACTTTATTTTTCTTGATAATCAGCTTGGAAGCTTAAAATACCTTAGCCATGGTTTCCCCTTGTGAAATTTAGACATGGGGTTAAAGATGGAAAAAAATTGGCTTTTAATTTTTTTTAATTCATTTTAATTACTAAATGACCAAAATGCCCCTAACTTAAAAAATATTCTATTTCACCTATTTCATGTCCATTTTTGTCCAAATAATTAACCAATGGTCTAATTACCATTTAAGGACCTCCAATTTAAAATTTCATAACAATTGGACACCTCTAACATGTAGAACTCAACTTTTGTACTTTTTACAATTTAGTCCTTTTGACTAAATTGAGTGCCCAAACGTCGAAATTTTCATGAAATCATTCCGTGAAACCATAGATCATAAAAATATAATAAAAATAAAATTTTTCCTCTTCGAATTTTTGGTCCCGAAACCATTGTTCCGACTAGGCCCAAAATTGGGTTGTTACAATGATTGTTTAAAATACTCAAAATTAGACATTCAAAGTTATTTGTTTTTTGAAAATATCTTTCAAAGAAAAATAAAGGGTTTACCTTAGTTTCCTAAAATAAATCAATTTATTGATTTTTAGATAAAAAAATAATGACTTTTTGAAGAGAAAATAGCTAAACGTTTTCTGCGCCATTATCATGGCCAATGTGATCTTCAAGATTTGGCCATAATGTGTAGGTTGGATATAGGGTGTTACATTTAGTGATTTCAGAGCCCGGTTCAAAACTCGGACCGTATTTTATTTTTGAAAATTACATGCATATCTAATAAAAGGGTATGTTGGGAAAATCTATGCCACAAACTTATTTTGACACTAAGATGTGATTTTGTTAAAAAAATTCAAGACTCCGAAGCTGGCCCAAGATAAGTACTTTTGATATACTGAAACTTTAGATTGTGATTGTGAAACTATAGATTTTGAAACTATAGACTGTGAAACAAATAGACTATGAAACTTTAGATTCTGAAAACTATAGTGAAACTATGACAAAACCTTCAGATTGAGACATTCTGTAATAATAATGAAAACTCGTTTCTAAAAATTTCCAGATAATTTCATTAAATTTAGACATTCTATAATAAGATGGATACTCGAGGTGTACAAACCTGAGGTATGAGAGCTCGTAGAGAGCTAGGTCAGGGAACCCAAATCAAATCGTTTCATCACAAGTGCGCACTCCCAATTCGTTGCTACACCTCAGCCAGTGGTTGATCAAGTTGAACACGCACCTACTGTAGAGGAGGAACGTTAGGAGCCTACTAATTATGTTGTGTCATAGGCCATGCTTAGGGTGATAGAACATGTAGCGGGAACCCGAAATGGATCTAGAAGTCGAGGGACGATAGTTGGGAGGCTTCATTCTAATAGAGCTGAATTGTTTAGAGGTGTTGCTGAGATGACCCATACTGTAGCAGAATACTGGCTAGAGGCTATGGAGAGGATTCTAGATGATATGGAGTGTACCCCTGAGAAGAAATTAATATCATTGCTAAGAGATGAGGCTTGCTGTTGGTGGCAAGCCGTCATAAGTGGTACTTAGACAAAGAGGCTGACATTGGAATATTTTCTGGATGCTTTCCAGAATAAATATGTGGGTACCAGATATGTCGAGGCTTGGAGGTTAAAGTTTATTGAGCTCAAACAAGGGGACAAGTCTATGGCCGAGTATGAGGCCGAATTCTTAAGGCTGAGTCGCTAAGCTTAGGGAACGATCGCGACCGAATAGGATAAATGTGGCAGGTTTGACAATGGACTGATATATGAATTGATGGTGCTGGTAACCTCTCACCAGGAAAGGGTTTTTGAAACTTTAGTGGAGAAAAAAAAATCATTGAGGAAGTGAAATGTGTTGTAACACCCTTAACGCGTATCCGTCGTTGAAATAGGGTTTCGGAGCATTACCAGAACATTCAGAACATTTTTCAATTAATTCACACAAGTTACTATTCATTAGCCAGGACTATTCGTAACATCCCTTAATTGGACCCTTAAGGTCCAAAATGAGCATTAGAATCGAATCGGGACCTCTAAGAATTTTTCGTGAAATTACAAAATTTTTCCAAGGTGCAGGGCTCACAAACCCGTGTGACCCTGGGACACACCTATCCTAGAGGCCATGTTTGGCCTCGTGTAACTCTCTGACTTGTACACACGGCCATGCCACACGCTCGTGTGCTAGACCGTGTGGTTAATTAATTTAATTCGAATTAGGTGCAGGTTTCACATGGCCAGGACACAAGCCCGTGTTCCAGGCTGTGTGGCACACACAGTTGAGACACACGCCTGTGTCTCTACCCATGTGCTAAATTCTAAGCATTCTGTTTGTCAGAATTAGGGTGCAGGGGACACACGGCTTAACCACATGCCCGTGTTACCAGACATTGTGTCACATACAGTCTAAACACACGCCCGTGTGTCTGCCCATGTGGATAAAATGAAGCCAATTCTTAGCTTCATTTCTCACCCAAAATCACCTAAAAACCTGCACATAAAACACTCAACCAATCAAGTCATTTAAAGTAAGCAATTTCATCATTTAACAAGGCATACCATTTCATGCATACATGATTACCAACTCACTTTATCTTAACTTGGACATTAATAACATTTGATCACATGAACTTAGCATAACAAATGTAAATATATAAGTATATACAATAATAGCTAACTAAATCATATCTCAAAATGAGCCATCATTAGCCATTCCAATGGCTAGGTTACAAAATGACATTTCAAGCCACTATTGGCCAAGTTACCCTATACATGCCATTACACCAAAATTATTTCACTAAATATACCCAAAATGCTAGGTTGATAGTGTGACGATGCTCCAATGATCTTTCAATCTTCACAAGCTTCCGAGCACTATAAAACAGGGAAAAATAAAAGGAGTAAGCATTACATTCTTAGTAAGTTCGTATAATAGAAACTAAACTTACCAATCTTGATTAATAAATCTAAGATACATAACATGTTTTCCATCCATTTGGCTAAATTGCCTAAACACATACAATCAATCAAACATGTTAGTCACTAAAATCTTCATATCAAACAAGTAACATAGATGAGCTCATCAAGAAATGTTCTTTCAAGTCATTATCATTTCATCTCAAGATTTTCATGCCAAGTCAATAATTATATGTCCATTGAATCATTGAAATACCGATGAAGGCTCAAGTAGTACATTCAAGGTGTACGATTCATTAATCTATCAATTCTTATTGAGGGCACCCCTTAAGGTACTTAACCGAGGAACACACTCTCGAGCCACATGTCGTGTGACAGGATTACTAGTCCAGGCTAAATTTTTTATATAACGTATGTTCAAAAAGCTTGATTAGGATTACCAGTCTAGGCTAAACCCTACTCTTAACGCATACTCTAGAGGTATTGTATTAGGATTCCCCGTCCGGGCTAAATCCTTTATATAACAAGGCCATTGGGATTACTCATCCAAGCTAAATCCCGTTCGCAACAAATGCAGGACCTTATTAATTTCAAGAAAGCATATACATTCATCAGAATTCAATGTTCAATTGAGACTTAACCCTTTATCACCATTTCAAGCATCTATAAATTTTTCCATCATAACATACAAGTAAGACACATTAAAATAAATCACACTACATACGATACAACATGTAATTTACATAATTACATATCTGGTTAAGTTACATGAACTTACCTCGACACTTGTTCGCGTAATAATCTACTAATCTGAAATCTTTTCCTTTCCTCGATCCAACCTCGAGTTTGTGTTTTGCAAATCTATATAAATGAATATAATCATCAATTTTATACATTTCATACTTAAACGGACTCAATTTACTTCTTAGGCAAAATTATCATTTTCCCTCTAACTTTACCAAAAATTTTGATTTTGTCCCTAGGCCCGGAAAATGAAACTTGTGCAAATTACTCCCTATTCCAAGTCTAACCAAAGCCCCATTACAAATTTTCCAGCACATGTTTACATAAAATTTCAAAATTTTTCCTTCAATTTCACAAGTTTACATTTTAGTCCCTAAATCAAGTTTTCATCAAAAATTACTTTGTAAAAGTTGTTTATCTATCAATAATCTTTCATTTTCTACCATAAATTTCTAATTTCCAGCGTAATACATCCATGACCCATTTTCATTCCTTGATAAATTTTTGAATTAATCCCTCAAATAGAAAGATTAAGCTATCCCAGTTCCAAAAATACCAAAATTACTAAAAACGGGACAAGGAAACTTACCAAATTAGGCCTTGAAAGCTTCTTTTCTCTCTCCTAGGGTTTCTTCCATGTGTTTTTAGGTTGAAGATGATGAAAATAAGATGATATAATTCTTTTTCATCTTTTAATTAATCATGTATTTTGGTATTTCCAATTTAGTTCCTTGTCTTTTTCTATAATTCCATGGACGAGTCACCATAAAAATCTACATACTTTCATTAATGGTCTAATTACCATATAACGACCTAAAGTTTTGAATTCCATAGGCATTTGATCCTTATAGCTACTAGAATTCAACTTTTGCATTTTATATAATTTAGTCCTTCTCGTAATTAGGCACTAAATCGATAAAATTTTCATATCAAAATTTTCACACATTATTTCTATTATATTACGGGCCATATGGTAATATAAAAATAAAATATATTTTGGATCGGATTTGTGGTCCTGAAACCATTGTTCTGATTTCACTGAAAAATGGGCTGTTACATGTATGGAATGTGAAAGGAGGGACAAGGTTAGAGTCCCTATTAAGAGAGATGTTGGTCCTACTGCTTAAGCTCCGCGATCCAACAAGCGAGGCAAAGATGTAACACCTGTCACCCGTATTCAACTCTGGAATAGGGTTACAGAGCATTACCAGACTTACTATACCATTAAACACAGATTTCACATACATTTTCAATTTTCATGTAATCATCATTCAACAACGTACATATCGTCCCTAGTATAAGTCTACGAGGCCTAGAATATGCATTCGAGGTGGTTTGGGACTAAACTGAGAACTCAAGAAATTTTTACGAAACTTAGAAAAAATTTTCAAACTACAAGGGACACACGCCCGTGTGGCCGACCATGCGGACATTCGAAATGGGATCACATGGTCGTGCCCTAGCCTATGTCCAACCCCATCTAACTCTTTGACTTGGGTCACACGGCCAACACACACGCTTGTGTGACTAGCCCGTGTACCCTAAAAATGGCCACACACGCCCGTGTGTTAGGTCGTGCAAAACCTGTAGGGTATACTGACTTATGCCACACAGCCAAGTCACACACCCGTGTGTTAGACACATGGCCGTGTAATCTGACAGTGTGTCGTACACGGTTGAGACACACGCCTGTGTCTCTGCCCGTGTGGACAAAAAAAAAGCTATTTACCAAGCCATTTTGCCACCTAATTTGTATACACCTACACCAAACCAAACGACACCGAAACATAGCATAAATAGGCATCCAATTCAAGCACAACCAAGACCAAAACATGCTAATTCAATACCAACAACTAACATCCTCACAATATCATGATTTGCCAATTCAAAGCATACAAGTTTCACAATTTCAAAACACTTAATTGGTCACTTTCAATTGTGCACTAATTTACCTAAAACCACATATCTATCATAACTCTTAATGCATTCATATGGTACTCAATGTACGAATCCACAATAAGGAATGCCTTAAGCAATTTTGCTACCTTTTATGCTAAGTCTCAACAAGCCATTCAACAAGCAAGTATAAACCACATCACCAAAGAGTATTAGTACATATATATATACATTACCATATTTGCCAAAATAAGCCAACTCACATGGCTATACACAAACAAAATACTTAACTTTTGCAAGCCAACACAAAAGTCCAAATTCATAATAACATATACCAAAATGACCCAAAGTCCCTGTACATTCCATATGACCAAAACTTAATTTCAAAAGTACAAAGTGATAGTTGGATAGTGTGATGAAGTCTCCAATGATTCCCGAATTCAAGCTAGCTTTAAAATCACTATAAAACATAAAAAAGCAAATGATGTAAGCTATAAAGCTTAGTAAGCTCGTATGAATTAATAAGCAAACTCACCATTTATTCACAATCAAATAATATAAACATAATATGCTACAAAACATTCAAATCAAAATGTAAACTTGTATTCAATCATAACTATAACCATGAACTTATAACTTCCAAAAATTTGATGCTTACATAGTTTCCGTACATGCCTGTACTGTTACGTATCTATTCTCACCATTTCATATCTTTGATATACCCGTTGAACCATTTGGAATATAAGTCGAATACTCGGAAGTCTTGCACCCTAAGTGCCAATATCATGGCTCGAAGTCAACTCAATGAATCTCACACCTGAAGTGCCAATATCATGGACCAAAGCTAACTCAATGAATCTTGCACCCGAAGTGCCAATATCATTGTCCGAAGCCAACTCAATGTAATCCCTAATGACATGTCATTTGTATTCTACTCTATTCCTAAGGTTCAACCGGGATTTCCAATGTCAGACCTTCGTCGAATGTGTCCGAAAGGTTGTAATTCACAATTTAGGCAATATAATATCAAATTTAGCTTATTTTATAATCTCTCTATTCAATTTAATCCAAAAAAATTTAGAGCCACTTTACACATTTGCTCCTAGTATTTCACATTTTTACAATTTAGTCCTCATTTCATAAAATCACAAATTCATGTAATTGAACCAAAATCCATGCTAGCCGAATTTCAATTAGGTCCCTAGCACCCATATTTTTCATTTGTTTCACAATTTAACCACCAAATTTCAACATTTCACAAATTAATCCATAATTGGACATTTTACTAAAAATCACTTAACAAATGTTGTTTATCTAACAACAAGCATGCATTTTCAACAATTAAACATCAAAAAAAAATATAGATTCATCAATGGAAAAACCCTAAACCTTTAACAATTTTGCAAAATAGTCCTTGGGCTAGCTAGACTAAGCTGGAACGATCTAAAAACGTAAAAATCATTAAAAATGGGACAAAAACTATACCTAATTGAGCATAAATTCCTTGGCCAAACTTCAAACCTATCTATAGATTTTTATTTCTTCAGATTTTGATGGAAAGATGTTGTAAAGAAGATGATAGGAAATTTTATTTTATTATTACTAACCTTTAATTATTAAATACCAAATTTAACCTTTTAATTAAATAAGAAATATCACTTAAAAGATGTCCATAAATGTCCACTTAAAAAATTAATGGTCTAATTACCACATAAGGACCTCAACTTTAATATTCCATAGCTATTAGACACCTTTAACTATTAGAACATAACTTTTGTATTTTACGCGATTTAGTCCTTTTTATCAAATTAAACACTCAAACGATAAAATTTCTTAACGAAATTTTCACACCATCACATATTCATTTTGTAAACATTAAAATAATAATAAAATAATTATTTTGACTTTATATATTTGGTCCCAAAGCCACTATTCTGATTTGACCAAAAACGGGCTGTTACAAAAGATGATAGAGCTCAATAAAATAACAGAACTATTAGTCACACAACTATACTTAGTCCCTTTGGACAATCTATTTTGTGAACAAGATCTATAAAAGGTGTCCGCTAGAAATTTAGGGAGAGGTATTTTTGTAAACTCAAAATTATATAGGATTTTTCTATATATTTTTACCACCTTTTGACTTAATAATTATATTAATTTTGAGTATTTGTTAATAAATTAAGTGGATTTTGCTTAAGTGTTAATATTTTACATGAATTTATAAATTATGTGAAATTATTCTTTGTTGCATGATTTTTATGCATAATTTATATTATTTTCTTGTTAATTATTAATATGTTAATTTTCACTATTCAGTGGGACCATGGAAGATAAGATTAATATAAATGTTGCATGCACATGCACACATTGGATAGTAAGATCATACAAAATTGGTTCATAAGGATATTAATTTGACCCAGTAAAAGTATCACTACATGATGGATGTGTCTGATTAATTATTGGGCTAAGAAACTATCCAACAAGGAATAGTCAAGCCCTATTTCAGCACAAGCAAATGGTTGCCCAAATATTAGCTTTGGGATATTTTCTTAGAGGTCCCAGTAGTTGGAAAAATATAAAAAATTGACACACAAGTCCTACCTTTGAAACCGTCCAACCCTAGCTAAATATAACATGATCTTATGCTCAAATCAAATAACTAAATCACCCACCTTTCCGCACATCATGGCAGGCCATAGAAGGGAGGGAATTAAGGGAGATGTGATGCTATTTTTAGCAAAATCAACCACCAACTTCACCTATAAATACCATACACCTTTCACCTTAAAATCATCTTTTAATTCATTCATTCACTAGCATTCTCTCATTTCCTCTCTTGTCCCCTTTCTCCCACACTTACCCTTCTTATTTTCTCTTCCATTCTTTAGCCAACAAGAGCTTTGTCAAGATACTACCTTGGCTTGCCTAATTAAGAAACCTTAGCAAAAGAGCAAAATAGCAACGAGTAGAATGGAGGAACACATCAGTTAGAAAGATACAAAAGGCTGCTTAGCTGAATAGAGTTTACTCTTTCTTTCTTTTAATTTCATTTGATTATGTTTTCTATGTGTTTATTGCTCTTGACATCAACAATGTTAGTTTAATTCTGTTTGCCAGGATGATTATGTTAATTCAATAGCATTCATTGATTCATGTTTAACATGTTTTTGCCTCAGTCGATCATGTTTTTTCAATTAAAATCAAGATGTGCTTCATTCATATGTGATTGGATGCATTCAGATTAGCTAAGTGATCCTAACCAGATGATGGCTAGTAGACACATAATTGACAAGTGCAATGCTCAATTTAGGTCATTAAACCCCTCTAAATTAGAGGTTCATAATATCTTTATTTAGCTCTATTATCTTGCATAGTTTTTAGGTTTATGCGATTAAATTGTTGCAAACGTAAATGTCTATGTGACATTGCAAAGATGCTTAATAAAATGCATATTTCACTAAGTAAAAGATTCTGAGAGGACTTATTAGGTTTCCAAACTCATGAAAGATCAAGTTGCCATGGAATGTTTTTCGAACACTATTAAGCATGATGAAAATAAATTGAGTTGATTAATATAATTATCCTAGCCTATTTTATGTTGATTTTTTTAGTTGCTAAATCCATTTATTAATACATTTAGATAATATGCATAAAAGTTGCATTAGGGATCACTTTTTGCATCTAGTTAATTTAATCATCACTATCCAAAATTGTTGAGTTTTTATATCAAATTGTGATTTATAATTTTGCAACTAATTGATTAACATACACAGCCCCTGTGGAGATGATAACTCATTTTACTTACTTATTTCTTGAACGACTGAGTACACTTGCACAAATCTCGTTACAAGTTTTTGGTGCCATCGCCGAGGGACTATTGCCTTAATCATTTTTGTGAAATTCTTTTTTGCAATTCGGTTTTTATTTTATTTTTATTTAATTTCTAAATTTACTAACTAATTCTTTAATTTTATCCTCTTTCCCTTTATTATTATTATTATTATTTATTCTTTAGTTTTTTGTGATTTTCTTTTCATCCTGTCATAAGCATAAATCGATTCATCGATTTAGTCCTTGTAGACCCTGAAATCAAGAGGGCATTTAGTGTAACACCCCTTACCTGTATTCGACGCTGGAACAAGGTACGAGGCATTACCAGACTCACATCACAAACAATCATACAATTCCAAGTCATAAATTTGCATCCAAATTAAAACCATTTGAAATTAATCATAAAGTTCCTATTACGAGCCTACGAGGCCCAAAACATGCTTTGGAAGTGGTCCAGGACTAAACTAAAAACTTGGGAAAATTTTACAAAACCGAGAAAATTTTTGCCCTAAACAGGAGTCACTCGCCCGTGTGGGCAGGCCGTGTCGTCACACACACCCGTGTCCTGACCCCGTGTAACTCTCTGACTTGTAACCCATGAACAAATTTAGATCACACGGCCAAGTCACACGCCCATGTGCTAAGCCGTGTGGAAAATTAATTTTCATAAAATAGGTGCAGACTTCAGACGGCCAAGGCACACACCAGTGTTCGATGCCATGCCGTCCACATGGCTGGAACACACGCCCGTGTCTCTACCCGTGTGCTCAATTCTGAGCATTTTGTTTCTCAAAATTTAGGTGCAGGGGACACACAACCTATACACATGCCCATGAGGCAGACCATGTGTCACACACGGCCTAGACACATGCTCGTGTGGAAAAAATAAAGGCCATTTACCAAGCCATTTTCCACCCTTATTCATTCATACACTTACACCAAATCAATGACACAAAACATGGCATACTTAGGCAACCAAACATCCACAATCATGGCTAAATCATATACTATCATACTCACAACATTTATCATGTTCCAAATTAATCATTTTAATTTCACATATACAAAGTATCATTAAACTACTTTCATGACACCTATTTGTGCATAAGATTATCATCTCACCAATAAAGCACATTTCCAAACGTTTCACATTCATGCTAAAAATCACAATCCATCATACACCAAGCATACCATGACCATAACACCAAATACATTGGCACATATACATATATAAATGGGCCTATAACCATTTTTGCTAAAATAAGCCAATTACATGGCTAAATACCAAATCAACTTAAACAAATATAAGACAATACATTTGGCCAAATCAAATGACACATATAACAAAATGACCAAGTCCCTATACGTGCCATACTTTCAAAATACTAAGATCATTAATACCCAAAATAATAGTTTTGATAGTGTGAGGTGAATCTCCGACGATCTCTGATTCGAGTTAGCTTGGCGACACTATAAAAACATGGAAAATAAACGGAGTAAGCTATATAGCTTAGTAAGCTCGTATGCAAGAAATAAGCAACCTATCTTACGTGTAACATTCAAATAATATAACATAATTAAATGTACATTTACCATGGTCTCATAATCATAACTCTTGCATCACAAAACTTACCTCGTATTCATCATTTCAAGCATTTAATAGATATGAGCTTCAAGTACATACCTGTACCATCTCGAAATGAATTTATTATAATCTCATCTTTGACATACCAGTGAACCACTCAGAATAATAATGTCGGATATTCGGGATTCTTACACATTAAGTGCCACATATGTAGCCAATGCTCCCTCAAATCTAATATCACATAGTTGTTCGCTCTCGAGCTGCCAGCGAACCTATTCACACAAGCTGTCAGTCAAGACGTATCTACGCGGTGTTGCTCACACAAGCTGTCAAGTCTCTACAACATATGCCGGTATACTCAGTCACCAGTAGGACGTACAAGACCAGCACCCGGAATCACATAATCACGTAACACATACTAGCCCTAGTGATATGTCACTTGTATCCTACCATATTCCTAAGGTTCAACGGGATTTCTCACTTGTCGATTCATTTTCGGACTCTTTCATAAGATTAAGCTCATCCACATTTATCAAACATACAATTCATGCAATATTAAAGTAATAAAATACAATCATATTAAAGCTTATAATAACATACGAACTTACCTCGGTACAAAATGGCTAATAGTTTGATTTAGTCCACAACTTTGTTCTTTCCTCGGTCTAGGTCAGAACCTTGTCTATCTTGATCTAAAATACCACATTTAACTCATTCAATCATCACATTATTCAATTTATTCCGAAAAACACCTTTTAGAAAAAATTACATTTTTGCCCCTAACTTTTCAACTTTTTACATTTTAGTCCCTAGGCTCGTAAAATGATTTTCATCCAATTTCTTCATTACCCAAGCCTACCCGAATCTTTTCCATGCTCATAACAACCCACATTTTTCATTTATTCATATTTTAACACCATTTTACAACTTTTACAAATAGGTCCCTATTTGACATTTTCATCAAAAATCACTTGGTATATGTTGTTTACCTAACATTAAACATACATTTTCTACCATTAGACATCAAAATACACAAATATTCAACATGGGTAAAATTTTAGACTTTGATTTTCTTTTAAATTAGTCATTGGAATAGCTAAATCAAGTTACAACATTCACAAAAACGTAAAAATCATTAAAAACGGGAAAAAGATGGACTTACAATCGAGCTTGGAAGCTTTGCAAAACGCTAGATATGGTTGCTTGAAAAATCCGGCTATAGGGGACTAAATTGGGGAAGATGACATCTTTTTATTAGTTATTTTTGTCTTTATTTAACAAATGACCAAAATGCCCTTCACTTAAAACTTTGAAATTTTATCTAACCATGTCCATTTTTGTCCTGTAACACCCCAAACCTGGCCTAGACATTATGGCCGATCTGTGATGTCACATTGGAGTGTTTACCAAAACATAAATTGCGTGAAAATTCGTTCTTCATAAAACTCCCTGAGGATCTTAACCAAAGTTTAAAGTGTTCGGTTCGTCATGAAAACTCAAGTAATCCTAGCTAAACCTTAATTATCTTAGTTTTTTATTAAATTTTAAAATAGTGTTTATTACGGAAGCTTTCAAAATGTGTTGCTACGCGTGGTGTTTTCAGAAAAATATTTGTTTATAATTTCTTAAAAATTCGAGACCTACTACTACTAGATTAAAATTTAAGTAATTAAATCCCCAAATTTAAATACAAGTAAAATTAAAAAGGCCTTATTACAAAATGAAAACCCAAAATAAAATCTTAATTATAATAGTAAAATAAACTTCGTCGAGTGGCCACCTCTGAGTCCTCCGTCGCCTCGGTCCATCTAAGCTTGGGGATTTCCTGCACAGTTAATAGATGGGTGAGTTTACAAAAACTCAGTGTGTGAAATCCCATAAAAGCATATAGTCAGAGTAAACACAATTTGGGCTTAAGCCCTTTCAATTTCAGTTAGGGCCTTAGCCCCTCTTTCAGTGGCAGTAGCAGTCTGGGCCTGAGCCTATTTTAGTAACAGTGTCAGTCTGGGCCTTAGCCTATTTCAGTACAGTGTGCAAACAAAGAATCCTACCCAATCCATTCGCTACACACCATCTCCATACCAGCCCTACACACCATGTGGGGATAAAATTGAACCACCCAACCATATACACCAAGTCGTACCGGTTGCGACACTAAAATATTATTTGCAGCAGAGCTGCCAGTAATAGGCTTATAGCCTTTCAGTACACTTCCTCTAAAATCATATATCCCACCCCATGAAATGTAACATAATATAGATGTACATATAATAAAAATGGCATGCTCAAACAGTCATACATCATATAAGGATAAAACGGTCATCTTACCAAAATAAGGGCCCAGGTATACTTATTGGCCCAACAGTAGGTCCATAGTCGTCTTGGGTGACCCATGTAAGCCTAACAGTCAATCAGTGATAATGGGCCTACAGCCTATATTACGACCCATGAAGGGCCACACGCCCGTGTGGCCTAATAAGCCAAAAAATAACCTTGGCCGTGTGAACTACACAGCTTGGTCCACTAATACCCACATGTTCGTATGGTTTACTTGTGTGGACCCACTAGCCCGTGGGGCCCACACGACCTATTTTCGGCCAACGTGGCCCAAACTAGACAAAGTGCATGAAATCACTCATGGTGGCCTCTTACTATCATACGTCCTCATTTGAGCATTTAGAGATGAACGCAAGCGTGGGCACGCTTGTATGGCGTTAACAGTTTTTGGCTTTTCCCAATTTATGAAAATTGAAGTGTGGCTACACACCTGTTGCGAAACGTACGTCTAGCCCAAGAGTTCCCCAAACCTACATTTAGTCACGATAATCCGTTAGTCAATTAATACTAGGGTTAATCACCTTTCTTTATTCCCAACTTAAAATAACACCTGATACTTGCCTTGATTGTAAGAGTGTTTAGCCCTGCTAGAACCGTTGATGAAGGCTGGTTTACTCTCCTAACAGAATGGCTACGTTGACAGTGAAACCCATTAATGACCACAAAAAAACACATGACGTGTGACTAAAATACGGCTTATAGAAAACACAACCCAATGATAAGAGGAAATAGGCAATCGACCAACACTTGCCTAAACAAGTCATGTACCAATTGAATACCATAATCGTAAACAGAATTACCTTGATCGAGTAAAGAGGGAAAGGTTCGACTGCTCAGTATTCACTACCAACTCCTTCACTCACCAAGAAACTTTAGAAACCTAATGGAACACGACACCTAGGAAAAAGAGGGTAAGAATCGGCAAGAAGGGAAAAAGTATTATGCTTTTAGTGGTGCAAGAGTACTTACTGACTTGTTGAAGAACAACACCAAATCGCAACCAAAAGGGATGGAGTATTTGATCTCAATAGCCAGATGGATAGGAAGAAACTTTGATGAACTCGAGAGTCAAAGAGAAGAGATGATAGATTCGATCAAAGGAGAAGAAAAGAGGAAGGGTGAAGGAAGAAAGTGTATTCGGTCAAGAGGGGAAATGTTGGAGTGAGGGAGAGGAAGAAAGGAGGATATTTGGCCAAAGAATTTGATACTAGAGAGAAGAGGAGCAAGGGAAATCGGTGACCAAAATGTTAAAAAAGAACAAACCGAGAAAGATCAAAAATGTTGAATTTCACACCAATGAGATAAGAGTCGAAAAGAAACAATGACCAACCTCTCAGCTTTTGCTCAAAAGCCAAAAATGCCAAAAGTGAGAGTCCTCAATTCAACACAAACCCATTCCTCACTTGACTCCTCAAATCTCTCCAACTAAACACTATCCATATCCTTTCAAAACTCCTAACTTTTCTCCCCACAACACTCCTAGAATTCGGCTACACACTCCCCACTCCCCTCAATACTCTCAACCGTCCAAGAGCATCAGAATCCTATTGACAAAAAAACCTCCTACATGGAACAGCAGCAAAAAGACACACCTTGCACACATAAAGACTCGAACTCAAGTCCCTTTACCATTAGTAACACGCCACTATCCCTTGGACCAATATGCTTTTTATGACATATTCTCACCATTTTTATATAAGAGCCCTACTGACAAGAGACAGGGTTTATTCAAGCCAAAATAAAAATTTTGTACAAGCCATAGCTTTAACTCAAGACCTCTCAAACACTTTTCAGGACACTTAACCACGGAAGCAAGCATACATTTATGCACACAACATACAAAAATAATTTTAACAGGGTTTTCGGGATTTGGGGTGTTACATGTCCAACTTAAAGTATAATGGTATAATTACCATTTAAGGACCTCTAATTTAAATTTCATTTCATTTAGACACCTCTAGCTTCTAGAACACATATTTTGCACCTATTGCAATTTAGTCCTATTTGTCAAATTGGACACTCTATCAATAAAATTTCTTAATGAAAATTTCACACAATCATTCAATCATACTGTAGACCTTAAAGTAATAATAAAAATAAATATTTCTACTTTAGATTTGTGGTCCCGAAACCATTGTTTTGATTTGACCCTAAAACGGGTTGTTACAACTCTCCCCCTTTAGGAATTTTTGTCCACGAAAATCTTACCAAAAAAGAGGTTTGGGTACTGTTTTCTCAAAGCTTCCTTGGTTTCCCACATAGCCTCTTCGACCCATTTCTTTTCCACTAAACTTTCACTAGGGCTATACTTTTACTTCTCAACTGTTTAACTTCCCGAGCTAGGATCTTCATCTGTTCTTCACCATAAGTCATATATGGTAGAATCTCAACCTTTGATGAGGAAATCACATGCGATGGATCTGATTGATATCTTCAAAACATAGACATATAAAACACGTTGTGGATCCTTTGTAACTCTGTCAGTAAAGCTAACCGATATGCCACCGGCCCTATTCTTTCAATAACCTCGTAAGGACCAATAGAGCATGAACTCAGTTTACCCTTGTGACCGAATCTAAGGATTTTCACACTTTTAGAAATACCTTATGACCGACTTGAAATTCAATTTCCTTTCGTTTCAGATTCGCGTATGATTTCTTTCTATTCAAAGTTGCTTTCAAACATTCATGAATTACTTTCACTTTTTCTTTGGTTTCTCTAACCAAATCAACCTCGTGAATCTATCTCTCATTGAGCTTGGTCCAGTATGACGGAGTTCGAAACTTGCAACCATACATAGCCTCATACGGTGCCATTTTTATACTAGACTGAAAACTGGTGTTATAAGCAAATTCGACTAAAGGTAGATATTTTTCCAACTACTTTTGGACTCTAAAACATAACAGTGAAGCATATCTTTGAGTACCTGAATCGTTCTTCCAATTGATCGTCAGTTTGTGGATGAAATGCGGTACTAGAGTTCAAAATTTTTCCCAAAGTGTCTTGCAACTTCTTCCAAAATCGTGAAGTAAATCTCGGATCTCTATCTGAAATAATAGAAATAGGTACTCCATGCAATCTAACAATTTCAGCAATGTACAATTCAGCTAGCTTATCAAGTGAATAGTCGGTATGTATCGGAATAAAATGAGCCAACTTCGCCAATCTATCAACAATGACCCAAACAACATCTTTCTTCTTCGGAGTTAGAGGTAATCTAGTTATGAAATCCATCGTAATTCTATCCCATTTCCATTCGGGAAACATCACAGGCTGAAGTAAAACCAAAGGCACTTGATGTTCGGCTTTTAGTTGTTGACAAATCAAACATCTTGATACGAATTCAGAAATATCTCATTTCATACCTGACTACCAATACAATTTCTTCAAATCATTGTACATCTTCGTACTTCCTAGGTGAACAAATAGACAACCATTGTGTGCCTTGTGAAGAATTTTCTAAATAAGCTCAGTATCTCTCGATA
This sequence comes from Gossypium hirsutum, assembly GCF_007990345.1. Lineage (NCBI taxonomy): Eukaryota > Viridiplantae > Streptophyta > Magnoliopsida > Malvales > Malvaceae > Gossypium > Gossypium hirsutum. Next base: position 80,376,393 of record NC_053425.1, on the reverse strand, counting down.
CACGAATCCTACCTCGGAAAATCAAACAATCATTGGCTCCAATTTGAAAATCTGAATCACTATTCAATTCGTATTGGACTCTTTTAGCTTGAAGTTCTTTGTCACCTTTCTGAGCTTAACAAATCTGCTGAAGAAATACCAGTCTAGCTTTTAACTCTGCTAGAATCGAACCATCATCAGATAATGTTAACCGTGTATTCATTTCTCTCAAAGAAAACAAAGATTTCCTATTCAAAGCATCGGCAACTACATTCGCCTTTCTCGGATGATAATCGATTACTAACTCATAGTCTTTTAATAGCTTGAGCCATCTCCGTTGCTGTAAATTCAAATCCTTTTGAGTCATTAAATACTTCAAACTCTTGTGATCGTAAATATGTGGCACTTTTCACAGAATAAATGGTGTCACCAAATCTTTAAAGCAAATACAATGGGAGCCAATTCTAAGTCATGCGTCAGATATTTCTTTTCGTGTGGTTTCAACTATCTTGAGGCATATGATATCACTTTGCCCTCTTGCATCAACACACATCCAAGACCGTTCAATGACACGTCGCTGAAAATCACAAACTCTTTTCCCAACTCAGGCTGCACTAATACCGGTGCCTCAATTAAAAATGCTTTCAACTGTTCAAAACTCTTTTGGCATTTCTCTGACCACATGAACTTAACATCATTTTGTAACAATCTTGTCATAGGTGTTGCGATCATCGAAAATCCTTTAACAAAATGTCGAAAATACCCAGCCAAGCCCAAAAAGCGTCAAACCTTCCACTGAGACAATGTGTCCCAAAAATCTGACTTCTCGAAGGCAAAACTCGCTTTTGCTAAATTTAGCAAACAATTTCTTATCTCTCAAAGTCTGCAACACAATTCTTAAATATTCAGCATGCTCAGTCTCACCTTTGAAGTAAATCAAAATGTCATCAACAAATACAACCACAAACTTATCCAAATACGGTTAGAAGTTCCGATTCATCAAATCCTTAAAAATGACAGGAGCATTAGTTAATCCAAAAGGCAAAACAAGAAATTCATAATGCCCATACCTCATTTTGAACACAGTTTTTGGCACATCCTAGTCTTTAACTCTCAGCTGATAGTAGCTGAATCTCAAATCTATCTTCGAAAACACTGTTGCCTCTTTCAACTGGTCAAACAAATCATCAATCCTCAGTCAAGGATACTTGTTCTTTATCGTAACCTTGTTGATTTGACGATAACCGGTTCAAAGTCTCATGGATTCATCTTTCTTGTAGAAAAATAATACCGGTGCACCCCAGGGAGAAAAACTCAGTCTTGTGAAACCCTTATCTGTCAACTCTTGCAACTGAGATTTCAATTCTTTCAATTCGGTCAGAGCCATCCTATACGAAGCTATCAATATTGGTGCAGTCGCCTGTACCAAATCAATAGGAAACTCAACCTATTTAATAGGTGGCAACCTTAGCAAATTTTCTGGGAACACATCCAGATATTCACAAACTACTTGCACAGATTTTGATCTTCAATACAGACTCTTTTGTGTTCAGCACATACGCAAGATAAGCTTCACAACCTTTCTTTATATACCTCTGAGCGGACATAGACAAATCACAATAGGCAATTCACCTAACTCATCCGACTCAACCCGAAGAGTTTCATTGTTTTGACACTTCAATTCAATAACTTTTTGTCTACAATTCACTACTATATCATGCAGAGTCAACCAATCTATTCCAAATATCACATCAAACTATTCAAATGGTAGAAGCATTAAGTCAGCCGAAAAATAGTGACCCCGAATCATTAAAGGACAACTTTTGCAAACTTTATCAATTAAAACATATTTGCCTAAGGGGTTCGATACCTTAATCACAAACTTAGTAGACTCAACAGGAAAATTCTTACTAGATACCAAATTCATGCAAATATAGAAATGAGTAGATCCAGGATCAATTAATGCAACTACATTAGTATCATAAAGAGAAAATGTACCAGTGATCACATTAGGGGAGGACGCATCCTCGCGAGCACGAATGGCATAAGCTCTCACAGTTGCTCTAGCTTCCGATCTCACAGCTGAATCTTTGGATACACCTCTGCTACTGGTCCCATTTCTCTCATTTCTCACTGGCCTCCTTCTAGCAGCAGTATTACTCGATCTTGCATTCTAAAAATTATCTTTTTCAACCATTTCAGGGCAATCCCGAATGAAGTGATCTTGAAAGTCACATCCAAAGCAAGCCCAATTATTCATCCTACATTCACCAGGATGTCGTCTACCACAATGTTGGCATTCAAGCTTATTAGACCTAGCATTACCAATGCTTGCTATGGATGTAGTTTGGGCCTTAGAACCCCAATATTGCTTCCCATGATCTTAGTTGGGATACCTGGCAGAAGCATTAGAGTGAGCATACAAATCTCTCAATTTCTTTGACGAGGATTGAAACGGCTTATTCATCGGCCTTTTCCTTGAATCTTTAGTCTCAAACTTAACTTTTCACTTTTCTTTGCTTAACTCTTCGGCCTTGCAAGCTCATTCGACTAGCACAACAAATTTCTTCAGCTCTAAAATCCCAATTAACAGTCTAATGTCTTCATTTAGCCCATCTTCGAATCTTTTACACATAATAGCCTCTGTCGAGACACATTCCCAAGCATACTTACTGAGCCTAACAAACTTTTGTTCATACTCAGTCACAGTTTTACGGCCCTATTTTAGTTCTACGAACTCTTTACGTTTTCGATCAATGAACCGCTGACTGATGTACTTCTTTCTCAATTCCTCTTGGATGAAATCCCAAGTAACTCTTTCCCTTGGTACCATAGATATAAGAGTGTTCCACCACTGATATACCGTATCCCTCAGAAGTGATATAGTACATTTCAAGCACTCACTCGGGGTGCAAGAAAGCTCATCATATACTCAGATAGAATTCTCAAGCCAGAATTCTGCTCTTTCAAGATCATCATTGATATTTGCTCTAAATTCTTTGGCCCCTTGCTTTCAAATCTTATTGACTAGAGGCTTATTCAATCTTACCAATTCCACACCTTAGGGAGCTATAAGAACTGGTTGGGGGTTAAGTGGGGGTGGAGGATGTTCGGCAGCCGGATTTGTCCGAACAAACTCGATAAACCACTCATTTATCCTTTGTAAGAAAGCTTCTCTAGCCACTCCTCCTTGACTAATCATCACTGGTCTACTTTTAGATGGCGCGGTCCCTTGAATTGGAGCCAACGCATTACTTTCAACGTCATAAGCCACTTCTCCGTCGGGATCCATTTACTATATGAAACATAGTTCAAATTATTAGAAGTCGTCACACTATCAAAATTTATATTTATGGCATGTATAGCTAGACTCTTACACACGCTATGTTAGTCTGAGAATCAACTAAACCATAGCTCTGATACCACTAAATGTAACACCCCTTATGCCAGAATAGGGTACGAGGCATTACCGGACTCACACCACCAAAAATCATACAATTTCGAGTCATAAATTTGTGTCTAAATTAAAACCATTTGAAATTAATCATAAAGTTCCTATTAAAAGCCTACGAGGCCCAAAATATGCTTTGGAAGTGGTCCAGGACTAAAATGAGAACTCGAAAAAATTTTACAAAACTTAGAAAATTTTTACCCTAAACAGGGGTCACATGCCCGTGTGGATATGGGACACGCCCATGTGGGCAGGACGTGCGGTCATACACGCCCATGTCCTGACCCCATGTAACTCTCTAACTTGTAACCCATGAACAAATTTAAATCACATGGCCAAGTCACATGCCTGTGTGCTAGACCGTATGGAAAATTAATTTTCATAAAATAGGTGCAAACTTCACACGACTAGGGCACACGCCCGTGTTTGAGGTCGTGCCATTCATATGGCTGAGACAGACACCCGTGTCTCTGCCTGTGTGCTCAATTATGAGCATTCTGTTTCTCAAAATTTAGGTGCAAGGGACACATGACCTATATACATGCCCATGGGCCAGACTCTGTGTCACACACGGCCTAGACACACTCTCGTGTGGACAAAATAAAGGTTATTTACCAAGCAATTTGCCACCCTTATTCACTTATACACTTACACCAAATCAAGGGCACAAAACATGGCATACTTAGGCAACCAATCATCCACAATCATTGCTAAATCATATCAATACAATACTAGCCACTATCATACTCACAACATTTATCATGTTCCAAATTAATCATGTTAATTTCACATATACAAAGTATCATTAAACTACTTTCATGACACCTATTTGTGTATAAGATTATCATCTCACCAATAAAGCACATTTCCAAACGTTCTACATTCATGCTAAAAATCACACTCCATCATACACCAGGCATACCATGACCATAACACTAAAGACATTGGCACATATATATATAAATGGGCTTACCACTATTCTACCCAAAATAAGCCAATTACATGGCTAAATACCAAATAAACTTAAACAAATATAAGGCAATACATTTGGCCAAATTAAATGACACATATAACAAAATGACCAAGTCCCTATTCGTGCCATACTTTCAAAATACTAAGATCATCAATATCCAAAATAATAGTTTTAATAGTGTAAGGCGAATCTCCGATGATCTCTGATACCACTAAATGTAACACCCCGTTCCCATGTCTGATGCCAGGATAGGGTAAGAGACATTACCGAACTTAAACATACACATTCATGCAAAAACAGGCCCATAAAATCTCTTTTAATTCAAAACCTTTCAAACACATGCATGTCGTCCCTTATTTGGGTTTACGAAGCCCAAAACATTCATCGGAATTGATTCAAGACTAAATCGAGAACTTTGGAAAGTTTCAAGAAAACTTAGGAAATTTTCCCATGAAACAGGGTCACACGCCCGTGTGGATATAAGGACAGGCCCGTGTGGACATAGGGACAGGCCCGTGTGCCTTTGGCACGCCTGTGTCCTCAGACCGTGTAACTATCTGTTTATGACATCAGCATGTACATCGAACCATATGGTCGGGCCACACGCCTGTATCTCCACGCCGTGTCCTTTACACGATTGAGACACACGGCCGTGTCTCAGCCTGTGTGGCCAACACTTAGGCTATTTTCCAAGTCTTCATGTTACCCATTGTAACACCCCGAACCCGAGACCGACACCGGAGTCGAACACGAGGTGTTAACAGACTTTAAACCCCTTATAAAAAAATATTTCCCGGACACTGCCAATCTGCGTACTCGTCGCTTTAAAAATCATATCTTGAGTTTCACAACTCGAAAATCAGTTTCGTGATTTTTCCCTGAAACTAGACTCATATGCCCATCTACAAATTTTTTTCTAGAATTTTTCGTTGGGCAAATTAGTAAAGTTTATTAGTCAAAGTCTCCCATGTTACAGGGATCGACTACCCTGACCTTTGCGCATTACAACTTGGATATCTCCTTGTACAGGGCTCCAATACTGATGCCGTTTGTTTCTATAGAAACTAGACTCAGAGAGAAATCTATACATATATGGTATGACTCCTAATTATCTCTGGTTAATTTATAATGAATTTCCAAAGTCGGAACAGGGAATCCAGAAATTGTTCTGGCCCTGTCTCACGAGAACCTGAATATCTCTTAACATACTGTCCGTATGATTGTTTCGTTACTTTCCTATGAAAGTAGATTCATCAAGGTTTGTTTACATAATTTATTCAATATTTACTTCCCTTCCTACTATTTTTAGTGATTTTCCAAATCTACATCACTGCTGCTGTCAGCATCTGCCTTTAAGGTAGACTTTACCTATTTCATGATTTCCATGATTCAACTAGCCCTTTTTGCATAAATAGCACAATTTATGAAAGTGATTAACCATCCCCATGGCCAATCCTTGTCAAGCATATCCACACCAAATAATTATAACAATATACTCAAACACATATAAGCCATTTTCGCATGGCTATCCAAAATTTATACAAGTCCAAAGGGTCCACGACCCACAACAAACGGGTAGTCCTATACATGCCATTTCGAAGTTCAACCAAAATTGTACCAAAAGGGGGGGCTTTGATAGTGTGGGCGACTTTGACTTCAAGATCCCGAGTCCGATAGCTGGAGAACCAAATCTATAAAACAGAGGAGCAATGAAACGGAGTAAGCAATTTATGCTTAGTAAGTTTTGAGCAAGGAATTCCAGCACAACAAAAGTATAGCATTCATATAGCTAAACGGATAATTTCATATGCACAAATTTACGATATCGTACTTGCTTCACATTATCAACCCTTATGTACATACACAAAAGATCAACTCAGCCAAAGGCCGGTAGCTCGTTTATCAACTGAGCGAATACTTATTTGTAAGGGCTCAACTAAATTCAAGCACATACGAAACATACCTCAATGTTGGGATGTTTCGAGAGTATTAACTGGAATTTTACAGCAAGTTCATTCATTCCCAAATCACGTACCTTCGGAATTTAACCGGATATAGCTCCTCGTTCAAATGCCTTCGGGACATAGCCCGGTTATAGTAATTCGCACAAATGCCTTCGGGACTTAACCCAGATTTAGTAACTCGCACAAATGCCTTCGGGATTAGCTCGGAATTAGTATCTCGCACAAATGCCTTCGGGCTTAGCCCGGAATTAGTATCTCGCACAAATGCCTTCGGGCTTAGCCCGGAATTAGTATCTCGCACAAATGCCTTCGGATCTTAGTCCGGATATTGTCACTTAGCACAAGCCTTCGGGACTTAGCCCGGACATCATTCAAATAACCATGTACGTTTAACAATAAATCATGGCCCATTCGTATTTCATTTTCGTTAGCAAAACTCAAACACAAGACATTTATCATTCTTGCAAATTCGGCTCAATAGCCACACAAAGAGCATGATTTTAATTTGCTTAAAACATGATCTAATCACATCATAATTTAAGCTCTCTTACTCAAGAACTTACCTCGGGTGTTGTCGAACGATTCCGATAGCTATTCGACCACTTTTTCCTTCCCTTTATCGGATTTAGTTCCCCTTTGCTCTTGAGCTTAATTAAACAAATAAATTGATTTAATCATTTGAGCATCGAAAAGAGGAACACAAGGCACTTAGCCCATATTTATACATTAGACATTAAAGTCACATATGTATGGAATCATGAATCAAACTCAACATTTTAGCTAATTTTTCCCCCTTGGCCGAATATGCATGTCTATTTTGGGGCCGATTTCAACACTTAATACATTCTACAAGTATGGTCACTTGTATTGACTAAACACCCTTTTGTTTCAAGTTCAAAACTTGGCTAATACACACATATACACACTAGTAAAGCATCCTCTCCCTTTCCATCAATTTAACACATGCATTGCTCATTAACATGCAAAAGTTATATTCGGCCTTAGCACACAACTTGCTAGCCGATTCTTCTCCATTTAGCAACCAATGCACATATGTGCTCACTCAAAAATGCTAAAAAGGAGGTTCAAGAATCATCAAGCCACCATCACATGCATCATTAACAAGCTTCATATTTAGCATGCAATGGCATTAACACAAACTCCACCTAGGCCGAATCTTAACTCATCCTCATGCCTCATCACCACAACATCAAACATCAACCAAGAATGATGCATCCATGGCCGAGTGTCATTTCCATCACATAGCAAGATTTAGACCATGGGCTAGGTAGAACTCAAGCTAACAACTAAAACATGCATGCATCTCATGGAACATCATCAAACATACCTTAGCCTAGCTACATGCATGGCCGAACCTCTTCAACCTTTCTTCTTCCTTCCTCCTTAAAATTTTTGGCCAAGGATGAACCAAAGGATGAGCATTTTTTTTTCTTTGTTTTTTTCTTTCTAGTTTCGGCTAAATGAAGATGAGAAAGGATGAACAAAAATTTTCTCCTTTCTTTTCTTTAGCTCACGGCAATGGGGGGGAAAACAACTACACACATTTTTTTTTTGTATTCATCATACTCCTTTTCATTATTTTATGCCCATGCCCCTTATTTTATTTTTTTCCTACATACCTCACTAGGCCAACATGTTCCCAACATGTTTCCACCCATAGCATGGCCAACCACTAGCTCAAATTTTGGGTAATTTGACATGCAAACCCATCATTTTCACAACATGCATTAATAGACCATTTTAAATTAGCCTATCATATTTTCACCATGTCTCATATCAATCCCTATTTAATAATTTCTCATGCAATTGGCAAAATTGGAGAATGAAACTTCCACATACTCATGTACACACATAATAAGCATAGAATATGGAAATCAATTATTTTTATGACTCAGTTTTGTGGTCCCGAAACCACTTCCCGACTAGGGTCAATTTTGGGCTGTCACAACTCTCCCCCACTTAAGAAATTTTCGTCCCCAAAAATCTTACCGGTAAATAGGTTTGGGTATCGTTCTTTCATCGAGCTCTCAGTTTCCCAAGTAGCTTCCTCGATCCCGTGTTTGAGCCATAACACCTTCACTAACGGAACCCTTTTGTTTCGCAACTCCTTCACTTCACGAGCTAGGATATGCATCGGCTCTTCTTCATAACTCATATCGGCTTGAATTTCAACCTCTGATGGGCTAATTATGTGCAATGGATCAGATCGATAGCGTCGAAGCATCGAAACATGAAAGACGTCGTGAATCTTTTCAAGCTCAGGGGGCAAAATCAATCTATACGCAACCGGACCAACTCGTTCAGAGATTTCGTATGGCCCAATGAATCTCGGGCTCAACTTGCCCTTACGGCCAAACCTGAGTACCTTTTCCCAAGGCGAAACTTTAAGGAACACTTTATCTCCCACCTGATATTCAATGTCCTTTCGTTTCAAATCCGCATACGATTTTTGACGATCTGTGGCTGCTTTCAGACTTTCACGGATTACCTTTACTTTCTGTTCAGCATCCTTAATCAAATCAACTCCGAAAATTTTACTTTCACCGAGCTCGGTCCAAAACAACGGTGTACGGCATTTACGACCGTACAAAGCCTCGTAAGGTGCCATCTTAATACTTGATTGAAAACTATTATTGTAAGCGAATTCAATCAAAGGTAAATACCGTTCCCATGAACCACTGAACTCGAGGATGCAACATCTCAACATATCCTCAAGTATCTGAATTATCCGCTCAGATTGACCATCGGTTTGGGGATGAAAAGCAGTGCTAAAATGCAGCTTGGTACCCAAAGCTTCTTGCAATTTCCTCCAAAATCGCGAGGTGAATCTCGGATCTCTATCCGACACGATAGAAATAGGTACCCCGTGTAATCTCACAATCTGAGAAACGTACAATTCAACTTGTCTATCCAATGAAAAATCCATACACACGGGGATAAAGTGAGCCGACTTAGTCAGTCTATCGACAACAACCCAAATCGCATCCTTCTTACTTGTTGACAATGGCAGTCCGGACACAAAGTCCATTGTGACTCGATCCCATTTCCACTCGGGTATCATGATCGGCTGAAGTAATCCTGAAGGCACTTGATGTTCCGCTTTCACTTGTTGACATATTAAACATCTCGAAACAAGGTCGGAGATGTCTCGTTTCATACCATGCCACCAAAACCAACGTTTCAAATCGTTGTACATTTTCGTACTCCCCGGGTGACTTGACATTCGGCTACAATGGGCTTCGTTCAGAATCATCGAAATGAGTTCCGAACTCCTTGGAATACACAAACGACTTCTGAACCTCAAACAATCATCATCATCAATTTGAAACTCCGATTCCTTGTTCGGAGCACACTCAGCCCGTTTTGCAACCAATTCATCATCAACTTTCTGGGCTTCACGAATTTGATGAATCAATAATGGTTTGGCTTTTAATTCAGCAACTAACACATTGTCAGGTAGAACAGACAAATGCACATTCATTGCTCGTAAAGCAACCAATGACTTCCGGCTTAAGGCGTCCGCAACCACATTAGCCTTTCCCGGGTGGTAATCAATGACAAGCTCGTAATCTTTCAACAACTCAAGCCAACGTCTTTGTCGAAGATTTAAGTCTCTTTGAGTCATCAAATATTTGAAACTTTTGTGATCCGAAAATACATGGCACTTTTCACCAAATAAGTAATGTCGCCATATTTTTAAAGCAAATACGATGGCAGCTAGTTTAAGATCATGGGTCGGATAATTTTTCTCATGTGGCTTTAATTGTCTCGACGCATAGGCCACAACTCGACCTTCTTGCATCAATACGCAACCCAACCCAAGTAGGGATGCGTCACTATAAATGACAAACTCTTTGCCTGATTCGGGTTGCACTAAAATTGGAGCTTCAGTCAAATGAGTTTTCAGTTGATCGAAACTTTTCTGACATTTCTCCGTCCATTCGAACTTAACATCCTTTTGAAGTAGCTTCGTCATTGGTGTGGCTATCATCGAGAAACCTTTGACAAATCGTCGGTAATAACCGGCGAGCCCCAAAAAGCTCCGAACTTCGGTCATATTTCTTGGAGGCTTCCAGTTAAGCATGGCTGAAATTTTGCTCGGGTCAACTTGAATACCCGATGCGGATACCACATGACCCAAGAAGCTAACCTCTCTTAACCAGAACTCACACTTACTGAACTTAGCATATAACTGCTTATCCCGCAAAATTTGCAACACCAGTCTCAGGTGCTCAGCATGTTCGGTCTCGTCTCTTGAATAGACCAAGATGTCATCAATGAACACAACTATGAACCGATCCAAATATGGTCTGAAGATCCGATTCATCAAATCCATAAATACCGCAGGGGCATTAGTGAGCCCAAACGGCATCACTAAGAACTCGTAGTGACCATATCTCGTTCTGAAGGCAGTTTTGGGTATGTCTGAATCTCGAATTCGCAACTGATAATAGCCCGATCTCAAATCTATTTTTGAGAACATTGAGGCTCCCTTCAGTTGGTCGAACAAATCATCGATACGCGGTAACGGATATTTGTTCTTTATCGTCACTTTATTCAGTTGGCGATAGTCAATGTACAACCTCATGGTTCCGTCCTTCTTTTTCACGAACAATACTGGTGCACCCCAAGGTGAGAAACTTGGTCGAGCAAAACCTCTATCCGTCAATTCTTGCAACTGAGCTTTCAACTCTTTTAACTCGGTTGGTGCCATACGATACGGAGCTATCGAAATCGGCGTAGTCCCAGGTACAAGCTCAATACCAAACTCTACCTCCCGAACAGGTGGTAAACCCGGTAATCCTTCAGGAAAAACATCCGGGTATTCACAAACCACCGACACAGATTCGGGTTTCTTGTCTAATTCTTTGTCATCCAGTACATACGCAAGGTATGCTTCGCACCCTTTTCTTATATATTTCTGGGCCAACATTGTTGATATTACAGCTGGCATCCCCTCCAAGTCCGTAGACTCAACTCGGATTACTTCGTTATTTGCGCACCTCAAATCAATAGTCTTGCTTTTGCAATTCACAACCGCATCATGCGCGGTCAACCAATCCAAACCAAGAATAACATCAAATTCATCAAACGGCAAAAGCATCAAGTCCGCCGGAGAACAGGAACCTCGAATTTCTAGGGGACATTTCTTACACACTTTGTCGACAAGCACGTAACGACCCAAGGGATTTGACACCCGAATTACGAACTCAGTAGACTCAATAGGTAAAGTCTTACTGGATGCTAAGGTTCACATATGTAAGAATGAGTAGAACCGGGGTCAATCAAAGCAATTACATTAGTATCAAAGAGAGTAAAAGTACCGGTAATAACATCAGGCGAAGAAGCATCCTCGCGGGCACGTATAGCATAAGCTCTAGCAGGCGCACGAGCCTCGGATCTGGTCGTAGCATCTCTAGATCCTCTCTGACCACCACTAGCATTGCCCGTATTTCCAGATGGTCTACCTCGAGCAGTGGTAGCACCCGGTTTCCCACTCTGATTTTCATTCTGTTCAAACAACCTCGGGCAATCTTTAATGAAGTGGTCAACTGATCCACACTTGTAACAGGAGCGGTCAGGGAATCTACAACTCCCCGAATGCCATTTACCGCAATATCGACATTTCGTTCTATCTCGACGTTCATTCCCAACACAGGCGACCGAAGTGCCTCGTGTACCCACAGGGGGTCGATCACGATCTCGTCTAAAAAGGCCCGAAGTGCCTCTAAACTGGCCCGCATCATCTCGAAATTTCTACGATGCCTGTTGAAGAGACTTTCCCGAAGATGTTTTACGAAACTCTCCAGTTCCCACATCAACTTTTTGTTTTTCTTTTCTAAGCTCTTCGGCTTTACAAGCTCGCTCGACAAGTACTACGAACTCTCGTATTTCAAGAACTCCAACGAACATTTTTATATCTTCATTCAGCCCATCCTCGAAGCGTTTACACATAATAGCCTCAGACGAAACACATTCCCGAGCGTATCTACTAAGTCTAACAAATTTTTGCTCGTAATCAGTAACTGACATAGAACCTTGCTTAAGCTCAAGAAATTTCTTCCGTTTTGATCAACAAATCTCTGACTGATATACTTTTTCCGAAACTCAGTTTGGAAAAACTCCCAAGTTACTTGCTCTCGGGGCACAACAGAAGTCAGAGTACTCCACCAATAGTAGGCAGAATCGCGTAGCAAGGAGATAGTACACTTTAGGCATTCATCGGGTGTACAAGATAGCTCATCGAGTACCCGGATAGTGTTGTCCAACCAAATTCAGCTGGTATCGA